>NW_024511099.1:759324-890471 GCF_017590135.1 Pyrgilauda ruficollis
GGGGGGGGGAGTCCCACACCGGGCCCGCCTGAGAGCCCCGCCGGGCCCGTGTCCACTCGCCACGGCCCCGCACAGCCACGGAGCCCCCGGCAGGGACCTGCCGCGGTAAATGGCCCCCTCCTTCCTGGGGCTCACCAGCAGGACCCACACATGCCCGGGAACACATGGCCGCACCCCTCATTTTGGGTTCATGACAGTGGAGAGCAGTCTCACTACCCCCATGCATCTGTCCTTCTTTGCATCACACCGCAACACTTCTTCCTCTTCTCCCTTCCTCTCCTCTCCTTGTCTTCCCCTCCCCTTCTCCCAGTCCCTTTCACCCTTGACGTTCTAAGAGCCCGTCTGCAGACACCGCCCCATCTCCTTCTCTGCAGGTGAGCAGCTCCTGCATGGCTCCAGACACGTCTGATAGAACTCCCCTGGTGAAGGAAATTTGCAGAAGAAAACAAAAAAGCCAAACAAAAACACAGAGCCTCAGATCAGACCTCTGTGCAGGGAGGGTAAAGGCAAAAGCTGCACAGCCATTCATCTGTGTCAGCTCCAGCCACCCCTGAGACAAGACAGTATGTTTGCACACTTAGGTGTCACCAGCCAGGAAAAAAATAGTTTTTTCACCCTCTGCTTCGTGCTTTCTGTGCTTTATATTCAGGCAGAACAAGCGAGGCTCCCGTTGCTCCCAGGCACAGCCTGGAGCATCAGCTGTTGCCATATCACAAGGCACCTGAGGTTTTCCCTGTCTCCCTGGTGTTAGCTGAAGATAATGAGATCTTAATTATCACCAGGAAAGCGCTGAGCCTCATCCCAGTGCGGCTCTGCATCTGGTCATAGTGGCAAGCAGGGCTCCATCCCTCCAGCCGCCTTTGGGCTGGGGCTCAGATGTGTGGGGAAGGAGAGGGATTTTTGCTATAAACCATCCTTGGTCTGGTGTATCCCCAATGGGGACTTGGAGGAACCTCCCCATGAGCCCCAGAGCAGGTATCCGCTGCTCTTCCAGGGCACCAAACCTGTCTGGGAACTCCATGCCCTGCAAGAGGGGAGCCACCCTCACTGATGCCCACTGTGTAGCTCCAGCCCTCCCCAGCACCAAAGCTCATGTCCAGCCCTGCCTTGCTGGTGGCAGCAGCTCCCAGGAGCAGATTGCTGGATCAGAAACCACCCCCCCCAATCCATGGGGAGCACTGGGATGTTGTGTCTGGGGTACACAGGGACTGGCAGTGACAGGCAGGGAGGCTGTGATGTGCTGGACATCTCTGGTCCTCCCAAACTGATGGATCTTTCAGTGATGGAGAGCCAGCTCCTGAATTGCCCGTCTGCTTTTTCCTGACCTCTGAGTCACCTTGAGCCGTGCTGGCTGCGGAAACTCGCTTTGCCATGGGATGCTGTGAATGCTAAGGAGGCAGGAATGAAACCACTTGCGTAGTGAGACTGGATAGGGGTCAGACCTGCCAGTGGGCACCAGACAGCTGTGCACTCCCCAAAATTGGGCTGTGCTGCACAGGGCTGTATTAGGGAACAAAGCCAGGTCCTGTCTAGCTCCATCACATTGCTGCTCCTGCTGTCCTCTTCTGCCTGTCTGAGGCTCCCATTTGCTGTCCCTCTCATCCATGATCAATCATTTCATCTGAGGAGTGACATGTTCCCATCCCTGGTTCCCTGTCTGGCTCCTTTACCCTGTTCTGTCTCCCAGACTCCTTCCCTCCCTCCTCTTTCCTTTTCTTTCCAAGTCGTCTGTCTCTCCCCTCCAGCACTCCTGCAGTTTCATTGTGAATTTTGGCAGTGCTCCCTCTGACCTTGGCTGTCTCCCTCCTCTCTTTGCTCCTGCACTGGCAGCATAGATCTTGCCTGTCTCAGTCTCTCCTCCCCTTCTCTTAGTGCCAGCACCTTGGGGATGGAGTGGCCTTTGCCAGTCCCCGTCCTCATGCTCAGCCACTCAGGATCGGGCTGGGGAAGGTTTTTGGGCTATCCTGAGGCCCCTTCAAAGGCCTGGGGTCCCCTCCAGCTCCCATCCAGCAATGGCAGTGGGATCCTGGGGCACCTCAGTGCAAGCAGGACACATCCCTCCACCTCACAGGTGGCCTCCCGAGCATTGCTGTGGGATTGGGGTGCAGGAGCAGCCCCCCTGGGCAGCATGGAGCCCTGACCCCATGGCAGGCTCAGCCCTGTCCCTGTATGAAGGCAGGTGGGAGCCACAGAAGGAGTGCTTCTGCTTCTGCCCCACAAATCCCCATCCTGGCCGGGCTCCTGGCCTTGGCATCCCTGGGTGCATGGGCAGCCTCAGGGCTTGGGTGCTCCAGAACAGAGACTTGACCACAGCTCTGCTCAGGAGCAAACTGGTGGCAGTTCTGTCTTCCCAGGGAATTTGGCGATGGTAAGGCAGCAGATCTGCTCCTGCCCATCTGTTCACAGAGATATGCCTGCCTGCTCCAAATCCATCTTTTCCTGCTGATTTGGGACAATCTGTGTCCCATGACCTACTTGTCTCCAAGCATCTCCTGCCTTCCTGTGGAGTGGGTTGGTACTAAAGACTCTCTAAATGTAGTTAATGTGTCAGGATGCACTTACATTTATTTTTAATTCTTACTCGGCCCACTTCTGGCTACATCTCTGGGGACACTGTGCTGGGAAGCCTCTGTGTTTCACAGAGTCACAAAGTCATGGAATGGTTTGGGTTGGAAGACACCTTAAGAGATCATCTCATTCCAAGCCCCCTGCCATGGCAGCTCCGTGCCCCTGCTGCAGCTCAGAGACTGAGAGGTGCCATGTGTTGGTCTAGAGTGTTCCAGTCAGCATCATGCATAGACACTGTGCCTGGGTAGGTGCTGAGCCTGGATCGTGTTGCACCTATCCAGCCCTCAGAAAATGCACCTCTTTATTTGTGTGGCATGCTCTAAAACTCTCTGACCCTTTTTTATCCATTTTAGCTGTATCTGACAGAGACTTCAGAGAAAATCCCTGCCCTGTCATGACACAGGTGACAGGAGACTCCCATTTGACATCTCCACACAGAGCAGTGCCCAGACACTACGGATAACACAGAGCCCAGTGTAGCTGCAGAGGAACGCACTGTGTGTGGAAACAGGGTTCAGGACACAATGGGGACAGGGTGCAGAGCACACGCAGCATCCCTGCAGCCCCAGCACTGAGCTCACCCAGTGCCCGCAGCACTGGGTGTGTTTGTGGAGATGCTGGAAGCATGTGAAGGTGTTGAAGGGAATGGTAAAGCAATGGACAAACCTTCCCGGCAGCTGTCAGCAGCCCACCCGCTATTGCTGGGGATTTATATCCACATCTCCAGGCACTGCTCCAAATGTGGAAATAGACCACGTTGTATTAACAAACGAGGGAAAGCGTGTGGCTGCCAGCAGGTCGCTGCTGGGGCACGTGCCTGGGTCTGGTGCCAGGTCAGGGAGAAGAAGAGTGCAGGCACTGACATGAATGCTCTGGGGGAAATGGAATAAATAACGTGAGAGTGTGTGTTTGAAGTGGGGCATTATGCCATGGGACTGCAGTGGGAACCTCAGGGGACAGGTGCTCCTCTGTCCCAGGCTGGGGCATATCATACCTGGCCCAAACCCAGATCAACCCCCACTTTCTCCGGGAATTTGGGGACAGGCTGGGCAACATCCATATGGGACCTCTCCCTGCTGTCTTTGGGGCTGGGGATGCTCATGCTGCAGCCCCAGTGTTCCCAGCCCAGCTCCACCTCATGTCCCACAGGGCACTGCTGGCTGTGGAGGACACGTCCTCCAGGCAGACCCCACACAAAACCCACCGTGCTGCTCTGTCCTCTCCAAAGCCCCTCCCCACGCAGCCCCCCGGGGTGCCCACGGAGGGTCCCGGCGATGCCGAGGGGGGGCACAGAGGGGTCCCTATTGTTGCACAGGGTACGTGCACAGCAGATGCCGGTGTGCACCCGGGCGTGTGCATGTGAGTGCATGTGTGTGCCCCCCGTACGTGTGTGTGTGTGTGTGTGCGTGTGCGTGCGGCGGCCGTGCGCGACCGCAGCTCGGGGCACCCACCGCCCGCCCCGCGGCGGCACCGGCACCTGCCCGGGGAGCCGGGGAGGCGGCGGGGGTAGGCAGCCCGACGCGGGGGACCGGGAGGGGAAGCGGGGCAGCTCGGTGCGGGCATCGGCGGGGAGGGCAGACCGAGCGGAGAAGCGGGAGCGGAGCACGGTGCACGGAGCGGGGCCACAGCCCGGTGCGGGAGCGGGGAACGGGAGGGCAGAGCCCGGCGGGAGAAGAGGGTCCGGTGAGGGGCAATTTAGTGGAGTCACAGGGACACAGGTGCCCACAGGGGGTTTCAGACGGATTCGGGAAGGTGGGTCACGCGGCGGGAGCTTGGTTTGGAAAGGGGGAGAGCCAGGTGGGACGAGCCGGTTCGGAGAGGCAGGTGAGGGTTCAGGGAAGGGGAGCAGCCCGGTCTGGGGGTCGGTTCCGGGGAAGTGGGACAGTCCGGGAGGAAATCTCAGCTCCCAAGGTTGCCCCGTTCGGCCAAGCGGGACCCCAGGAGGAGGAGCAGCCCGGTTCGGAGACCTGCGGGGTGGGGCTGGTAGCCCGGTCAGGGGAAGCGACTCCGGAGAGGGGAAGCATCCCGGCCGCGGGGTTCGCCTCTGATTTGGGGTAGCATCCCGGTTCGGGGACCCGTCTCCGACCCAGAGGAGCATCCCGTCCCGCTTCGACCGCTCACCTTCGGCCGCGCAGGCCGGCGGCGGTTCCATGGCGTCCCCGCGGGCGGCGGAGCTGCGGAGCCCGGACGAGGCGGCGGCCGCGGGTGCGGGGGCTGGTGCGGGCGCGGGGGGGCCGGTGCCGGCGGGGCCGGGCTGGCGCTGCTGGCCCTGGGCGGGCTCCTGCTCGCCGCCCTGCTGCTGGCCGCCGCCGCCGCCCGCCGCCGCGCCCGCGCCGCCCGCCGCACCGGTGGCACCTATGGCTCGGTACGGCTGCGGCTGCGGAGGGTATCGGGTGAAGGGACGCGGGCGCTGCTCGAGAGCCAGCTGAGCCCCCCACCCCAGCTCCCCGAGGGGCCCGGCTCCTAGCTGTGCGCACCCCAGGGACCCCCCGCCGCTGGCAGAAACGGGATCCCCTTGCTGCACTCCAACACCGATACCATTGGGTGAAACTTTGCCTACACCAGCCTTCAGCCACCATTCTCACCTCCTTGAACCCTTCTTGAATGGTGCTCCGGCCCAGCAGCACCGGACTGATGAGGCTTTGGGGTATTCCACCGGACTGATGAGGCTTTGGGGTGTTCCACCAGACTGCATGGCCCTGGCCTGGGTTGTTCCCTGCCACCAGCACTGGGACAGCATGGCCTTCGGACCTCCTGCTGCCTCCCCAGCATCTTCCTGGATGGGATCCTGCCACCAGCATCATGGCAGTGGCACAACCAAGGCAGCCGAGGGATTTCTGTGCCATGGTCAGTTGCAGCCTGGGCTGGATGTGAGGCTGAGCTCCTTCCCACAGCCAGGACCTGACTGCTCTTCCCTACAGATCTGTTTCTGCCGTCAGTGACCATTTTTAGCAATAGTTTCCTGTAAAACTCTGGCACAGAGCTGGTGCTTGCACTGCTTCGGGCAGAAGAGGAGGCAGCAAGCATGCCCACTATCTATGGGGTGGGGGTCCAGCCCCCTGCCACCCCCCAGCCCTCACACCCCACCAGCTTCATCCGCACAGCAGGATGAAGGCCAGGACACATGCCTGCACCGTGCCAAGCATCCCTCTACCACCAGCAGCCCTGGAATGGCCTCTTCAAAATCCATGGTGCTCCGTACAGAAGAGAGCGGATGATTCTCAGTGCCTCGAGGTGATGTGGTGGCTGTGACCCACACTGGCCTGGCAGTGCTGCTGCTGGGGTGTCCCCACGCCAGCCCTTCCGCTGATTCAAGGGCCATTGTCTGTGGTGTGAAGGCAAAATTGCATCTCGTCATTAAAGCACAATGTTCTGTGGAAAGAGAAATGGGTACGAGCAGTGTGCTGGGAAAGGGACATAATTATCCCACTGGAAAATGCAGAGCCACAAAAGGTGCTGTTTATCATAAACTGCCACCAGTTTTCAATCCATCCCATAAGCTACCCACTTCAGACATTCTCAGGCAGGGACAAGTCCCTCCAGACAGCCTGACACAAAGAAAAGTGATTTTCTACATCTGGTTGCCTGGGTTGGGTTTTATTCCAGGGCTTCCAGTGTCTCCTTGTATGCTGGGAATGGTGTCCTCTGCCCTGTGTTTCCATATAATGCTTCACAGATGATTCTTCCTGCTGCTGTGAAGTGCCACATGCCTCTCTTCCTGTCACCACATCACCAGCCATGCTCTGTATTTATTGCAGGATCCCAGGAAACAACTTTGAATCACCTCACACCTGCAATCCTGGCACCCAGGCACCTTTCTCTGGGATGAAACCACACTTGGAGTGAAGTGGGTGGCTGTGCCCCACGGTCCCCAAACAAGCATTGTCTGTCCCCAACAGCCCTGGGACAAATGGCTTCAGTCAGAGCCTAAGGGGCCAAATGAAGGGTCCAGGAGAGCAGGGGGGCAAATGTCATTGTGGCTGTCACTGAGGGGCTCTAGGGTGGAGGAGGGGGTGATGCTCTGGGAGGGAGGGAAGAGAGGGAAGGAAAGGGAAGAAGAGAAAAAGGGGAGAAAGGGGGAGCTCTGAGTCTTCCTAAGCAAGGCTCTGCCCTGAGAAGGCAGATGTCCCTCCTGCAATTCAACGTTGGCCCTGCATTTCTGGATTAGTAAAATAAACGTGTTAGATGGAGAAATCATCCTCATCCCTTTTTTGTTGCTTTAAATAAGATGGAAGGAGTGTTTTGAGGATGAAAAGCTGGCCTGGTGAAGGTTGCAGCTGTTAAGCACCTGCTGTACGTGAGCACAAGAAATAACTCCCATGGATTAGGCCTTGAGGCTGCTCAAGAAACTGCGGGAAGGGGCTGTTATTGCTTTGTCAGCACGTTGCTGGGCTGTGCCTTGACTCCCTGCAGGACTGGGGGGAAGCCTCTACATATATAGAGATATATTTACAATGAGCAAACTGAAGGAACAATGCCATTAAAGAAGATTCCCCACTGAGAATCCCCACTCCAGGGCTGGGATGTGATCTTGTACACAACCTCCCTCAGCCTTGGCTGAGGTGTAGAGTGGCTGTACAGGGCAGAGAGACATGGAGCAGTCTGACCTGGCTGTCCCTTCATCACTCTGGCAGACACTGGGAAAGAGGCACTAGCATGTGGTGCTTAATGTGCAGGGGAATAGTAGGAAGCAATCCAGAATATTTCAGAGTGCTGAGAAAAATCTGTCTGGGAAAGGCTGATGCTATGCTGCTGAGTAGGAGGGTCAATGGCTTTCCAGTCCCCCAGTGCTGGTGTTTTGGGGGTGTCTTTCTTTGTGCCAGGGGTGAGCAAAGCAAGCAGTTCCATATAACGCGGGCTGCTTTGTTTTCCTGCTGGGCCACACACACGGCTTCCCTGTACCCAGGATCCAAGGGATGTAGCACCGGCTGCAGGGTAATTAGCAACGCTGGGGTTCTGCCATCCCATCGGGAGCATGCAGGCAGGTGCTGTGGGCTGGGCGGGCTGGCAGATGGCCTGAAGGACTCTCTGGGGATCCTGAGCCATTACCAATAATCCAGTGCCTCTCTTCAAACGTGTAGTGGAAGTGCTGCTGCTGGAGGAGGGAGGCTGAGCCTGTGCCAAGACCGCACACCCAGCCCCAGCCACTCCTCACAGCCTCCCCATAAAAATTAACAAGGGGTGTGTTACTGTGCTCCTGTGCATGTTAATGTTTCCTGTCGCTTAGGGCAGAAACAGCAGGGATGGGGACACATGACTGAGGGCCTGAACTGTCCCTCCCGTTGAAGGGAGACCTGCAGACCCTTGCAGCCACTGTGGAACAAACCCGCAATGGGGGCGGCTGCCCCCCAGCCGTACTCAGGGAATGGGGCTTGTGCTGGCCACAAGCCCTACAGATGGCATAAGAAATGTACTTGGGATCACTGGTCCTCAGGAGCTACCTCTGCCACGCTCCAGCTCCTTTGGTGGCACCCAAGCCAACTGTGGGGATGGTCTCCTGTTCCCACTGTCCTGTGACATGGAGAGGAGGATCCTTGCCTCGTTTTACCCATCCTTTCTGGAGAGTGGATGGCTCAGTCCTGGGAGTCCAGAGGCTCAGGCAAAGGCCCGCAGCAGACACTTGTCCCCTTTGGAACCCACTCCCCTCCTCTGCCACCTGTTTCCCAGCTGCACAACACCACGGACCCGCCGGGGCCGGGCGCTGCAGACAAAAGCCGGTTCCTCACCCTGCCGCAGCCTCTCCCCGCACTGCCTCGCTTTAATTAGCCCCATCAAAGCCGGCTGTGTCTCTCCCTCCTGGTAGGTCGCAGAACATGATTAATTCAGGCACAGAAAACAGCCGCCCCCCGCAGAGAGGGCCTCTCGATGAGCCTAACCTGTTTCCTCTCCCCCATCCAGTCTTTCAACCCCAGCAGCAAGGTTGGGAGCTTCTTTCTTCTGGAAGGAAGCTGGGGATAGGCACAGGCTGTCCCAGGAGCCGGAGGGGACACGCAAGAGCAATGGCCTCACCGAGCCTGGGTCTCTCTCCATCCCTCCTATGCTGCTCTGATCATGGGCATTGCCTACAGCCCACCCGTGGGTCTGCAGTTGGGACTTTCCCCAAAAAAACCTCTGGGTAGTACAGTGGGTCTGGGCTCAGAACCAGCCCCTCCACGAATGGGAGCCCATGCATGAGCCCTCAGGAGATGCAGGGGTTGCTGCAACTCCTCTCAGCACCAGATTTCTCCAGCTGGTCTTCCCTGCTTCCACATGTGCAGGGCCCAGGGTGGCACACACCATAACACAGCTTTATTAACCGCATTTGTAGGCAAAGAGGTTTTAAAAGGAAAAAGCCTTTTGGGAAAAGAGATAGATGGGGGGATCCCTTCCCCCTTTATATTTCTGCCAACGCAGCTGTGTGCAGTGTTCTAACAGCACTCAATGCCCCGGAGAGGCAATTACTGCAGGAGCAGGGCTGGGCTGCTCTCCACTTCATTTTCCTAATACAGTTACATCCTCTTGGAAAAGTGCTGCTGCTCAGGGGAAGGTACAAAGCGAGTTCCCAACATGAATCCTCTGCCTCGGGAAGGGTTCTGGGGCTTCCCTTTGCACAGGAGGGAAGAGAGGGGCCACCCCAGTATGCACCAGCACAACACTGTTGTCAGGTTTTTATTTCAGTCTTACGAACATTCTTCCAAGAGATCAAACACGAGAAGAAAAACAGTTTGAGCCCCTAACAGGAGAGATGAGCTGCAGGCCCAAATCAACTGAGCTGGGGAATCTATAAGGAAAGGAGGCTTCTAGAGAGCTCAGAAGTCTGAGCCAAGCAGATCTCACCCATTCTCCCCAAGCCAGCCAGGCAGAGCCACACACAACAAGACTGGCAGTAGGAAAACATGTTTGAGAAACCTCTTTTGCACAGCTCCCTCCCTCTTACTCCAGACCCATGCAATGCCCAATGGGCACCCCTCCCCACACTGCCTGCAGGGCTTCACAGGCACCCCAGGAATGAAAAACACCATGGCTTCAGGGAAGAGAGGGGGCAAGGTGAGCCAGGAATTTAATCTGTGTCTCTTCTCATGCACATCAAAGGCTTTTTTGGTGCTGCTCTTCAAAGCCAGTAGGCACAGCTGTAATCCCAGCTGCTGCTGGGGGTCTGCCCATGGAGACCCTGTGGGTTGGGCTTTCCAGCCCTTCAATCAGCACCCTGCTCAGATACAAAGCAAGAGAGAACCCCACTCTGTGGGGAGCCCGCTCCAGCTGTCCCCTTCAGGAGGTTGCTGTGGTTTCCTGCAGAGCAGCAGCAAGGAGCCAACTCCTTTCTCACACCCACCACTTGTGGGACCCCAGCAGCAAGCTCTGCCATGCCAGAGAAGCAGAGAAATCCCACAGCACCTAGGCTGTTCCCACAGAGCCACACCCCATGCTCCCACCTTGCTGGGTGCAAACAGCTGGGCACCCTCAGAGGAGCAGAGAAAGAAATTACCTACTACTGCCTCCTCTTCCATTCTGCAAACAGGGAAGCCTTTATAGCTGATGGGACACAAGGGAATGTGGCCCAAATCGGAGAGAAGGAAAACGCTACTGGAAAGATCACGTCCATCAGCCGAGGAGTGAAGAGGCAAAGTACCCCTGCTTCCCAGAAAACTTGTTCAAGAGCAGCCACGTGGTGACTCCTCACATGAACATGTCATCGTAGCCTGGAGGAGGAAGGTGGTCAGGATCCGGCCTGGAAAGAAATTCAGAGCAGTCAAACAGAAGTGAGAGCTCAGGCCTGCAGCAACAGGGATGAGCTGGGATCCAGTGGCAGGCTGGAATACCAACATGGCCAAGGACCTACCCAGATCGCCCAATTCCTATGGGGCCAAAGGGGTCAAATCTGGCGCCTGGTGGAACAGCTCCTGGGGGAAGCCGGCCTGGGATGCCTGAGGATGGGTCAATGCTAGGATGAGGGATGCCAGAGCGGAGAGGATCCACAATCATTCCCCCACTCCGACCTCTGGAGAGAGAAAAGGCAGAGAAGGAGATGAGATTCGCACTGGAGAGAACTGAAGAAATGCAGAGCATGGGAGCATGAGGTTAACCTGACACATGGCATGCGGAAAGGAAAGCTCCCAGGACCAGCCAGTGAGGCAGCCCATGAAGACAGAGAGCCCTGCAGAGAATCCCAGAATTGTTTGAGTAGGAGGTGACCTCAAACCTCATTTCATTCCAACCCCCAGCCACAGGCAGGGATATCTTCCACTAGACCAAGTTGTCCCAGGCCCCATCCAATCTTGAACACTTTCAGTGATGGGGCAGCCACAGCTTCTCTGGACAACCAGAGGTCTGGGATCTCATCATCCTTACAGGAAAGAATTTCTTGCCAAAATCCAATCTAACTTGGCCTGCTCTCAGTGGGAACCATTCCCCTTTCTTCTGTCACTTCAGGCCCTTGTCTAAAGTCCCTCTCCAGCTCTTCTTGGAGGCCCTCTTGGCACTGTAAGGGGCTCCAAGGTGTCCCTGAAGCCTTCTCTTCTCCGGGCTGAACAGCCTCAGCTCTCTCAGCTATCTCCACAGCAGAGGTGCTGGCTGTTCCCTCAAGAAGCACCAGACCTGCAGACCCACGTTCCATCCCTGCTTCCCATCCTGCCCTGCACAGTGTTGCAAGAGCCGGCTGGGTTCCCACAAGCCTTTCCAAAGAACTGCCTGGAAGTCATTTGCTGACCACGGCGGCTCCTCGGAGCTGCCCCACGCTGTGAGTGCCATTCCTCATGCTCGGCTTTGTGCAAATGTGGCTGGAGCCTCCGGACACCGCAGCCATCATACAAGTCATTAACAACCGTGCTAATGAGTTCCATTAGGCTAGAACAGCTGCCCGAAGTGCCCCGGGACAGCCAGGTCCCATGAGCATATTCCTAGGAGTCTGGGTCTCCAGTCCCAGCACTGGCAGGTGTCAGCACACAAATCTGCTTCCATTTACCATCTTTTTTGTCATTTACAAAGAAATCTCTGACGAAGCGCTGGAGGCAGCAAGAGAAACAGGGACACCCTTCCCCCAAAATGAATCCCCTCTCCTGGTGCAATCAGGTTTCCTTCCAGTCACCCCAGCTCCAGGCCTCTCTTTCCAGCTGAGCAGGGACATTTTTAGCTGTCCCTTTTCTAGCCAAACCCACGGAGAAACAAGTCGTGCAAGAGGGGAAAAAATGCCATCCCCACAGGAGAGTGGTTCCAAAGAGGAGTCTCCTCTGGGCTGCAGGACACTCCACAACGACACCACAAGCTGGTTATTGTCTGACTATGTGCTTTTAACTGGAGTGGAAGATGACAGGCTCTCCTTGCCTGACCAAACCAAATATCAAGGATATATCTGTGAAGCTCAGTCTCCCAGACAGCCCAGCCTCTGCCCAGGCTTTCACCAAGTGCTTCAGACAGCCGGGAGGCTTGAAACAGGACTTGAGAATCTGTGAACTCAGCTTTCAGCCTCCCCTTCTGCAGACTGCTGGGCTGGAGACACAGCAGCTGGTAACGGTTTAAATTAGAGGCTTACATTCACTTAACGACGTATTCAGCTTTGATTTACTGCAGGAATTACTGTGTGTTAAATGAATACAAGCTGATTATTAAACAGACACAGATTGCAACCTATCATCTATGCAAGAGACGGGATCTTATTATGATATTAGAACCATATTGAGCTTTAGCAACTGTCAATTGGTCCCTCACAATGTGCACTGAGCTCCCACTCAGAGAGACTTGGCTGGATACTGTTTTGGTGGTCTCCAACCACGCCACATCCCCCAAAGCAGAGCAGGGTGTGCTTCAAGAGCCATACTCACCCAAAAGGGTCCAGGTCTTCTCCACCAACAGCAAAGGGACTCAAGGGGGAAGGCCTGAAACATAGGACACAGAAAAATGTTCAGGAAGAGCAGAGAAGCTGCATGCAGCTGTGCCCATGGATGCTCTCCCATGGCAAACAGTGCAGCACCTGGAGGGCCCTAGGATCTGTGGGACCCTGCATGAGGGGGCTGCCATTGGGAGCATTCCCTGCTCCGGGGTGTTGCTGGATGAGGACACTGACATGTGTGGCAGCAGCTTGCTGAGATAAAGGGAGCCCTGTTTCCCCTGTTGTTCCCACTGCTTGGAGCAGGAGCTGTCCATGTATGTCAGGAGTTTCCATGTCAGGGGATTCCTAAGCAGTGCTGGGCTAGGCCAGGCTCTCCAGCATGTCCCAGCCAGAGACACAATCCCATTTCTAGGAGCGTGGGGACAGTGGGGTGGTGGGCCTGCAGCCAGCTGGCACATCTCCCTGTCAATAACCCATGCCAGTAAGATGGTTCCAGAGCAGCTCCCAGCTCCAGCCTGTCTCCCCAAGTCTCTCCACGGAGCCTCTTGCACTCTGAGTGGCAGTAGACATCAGTGGGGTGACACACAAGCCAGAAGTCACAGCTGGTCCCCAAGAGATGGCAGAGCCACTGCAATGTCTCTTGACTTCCAGCCAAAGGTGATCAGTGTGTGTGCAAGAGGAGGGAACCCGCCTGCCACATACAAGGGACGACTGGAAGGGGCCAGGAAGGGATGGCAAAGCAAGTGCCATGTGTCCCCTCTATCCAGCATTTCCAGCAATGGTTCCAAGGGCAAAGTGGGGTCAGGAGAACAGGAAGAGCAAGTCTTGCACTCCACCCTGGCTGAGTGCACCTTTGGTGTCCCTCCCAAAAGCTGCTCAGCCACACAACGGCACTGTCCTTCCCACTGATGTCCTTGCTCTGCCAGCCTCGATGGTTCCTCTGCCAGCAGGAGCAAGGCCACTGTCCTTCACCCACACCTCACCTCCCAGCCCCAGCCTGTTCCCTCCTGGGTCTGTCAGTCCAACACACAGCTCCAGAACAGCCCATCGCTCTCCAACAACCAAATCAAACCCAGGTGTCCAGGCCGATCCAGCTGGGGAAGATCTGGATCTTTTCCACTCCCCATCCCACATGTGCAAGATGGGGACCTGACATGGAGTTTGGGGAGCTGTGCCAGGACCTCATCCCCTCTAACAGGGGGCTCTCAGCAGCCACACACTCTTTCCTCACCTGGATGGGGCCCTTGTGCCCATCGGCTGCCGGGGAGGGAGCCGGGCCGGGTTCTCATCCCAGGGCACATCCTCTTTGGACTCGGGCTCCTTTCTGGCCTTTCCTGCAGGGGGCCCAAGAGGAGCAATGATGCCTGAAGTGATTCTTGTCCTCAGCTCCTCGGTGTTCTTGTACACCCTGCAGCAAGGAGAGGGGCAGTGGGGTGGGGTGGCCATGGCACCAGGACATGGGATGCTGGACATGCTGCAACAGGCACGGGGAGGGGGCAGACAAGCCCAAAGTGTCCCTGGCACAAAACATGTCCCCCACTGGCAGCACAGAGGGGACAGGAAGGGGTAACAGCACACAAGGGCACCAAAGCCTTTATCCCATTTCAGTGCCACCCAGCCACTCCCTTCTGCTCCAACCCAAGCAGTCTGCACTGGAGGAAAGCACATGACACTGTGGATGTGGCTGAAGCTGTCACATTCCTAGGCAGTGTCCACCCAGCACAATGCTCTGGAAATAATTGTGCTGGCCTGGCCTGTTCCCAGGTGGGGTGGCCTTCCCCTGGGCTCCAACCCATGATCCCACTGTCCTTTATATCTCTCGTGCCAGTGCACAGGAAGGCAGGGAACAGTTCTGGCTGCATTTCAGGGCTGGCCTGGTTTTGAACTGGGAGTTAGTCCTCCAGCTCCTCCCAACCTGATTTCTGCCCCCCTCTCCATGCCAGCAGGAAATTTGCTCCTGCAGAAAATACCAGGAAACTGAAATTACTTGTGGAAATCGTCCAGGTGCTCTGGGTTGATGTAGTCAGCCACTGCCAAGGTCACATCTGCGACCTTCTGAGATCTGCAATCCTGGAAAAGCACAGGTAAAGCAGAGTGAGCAGCCTGGCAGAGCTGGGAATGAGGGGCAGAGAAGCTACAGAAACAGCCCCAGGCTTGGGATACAAGAAATGGGGGTCCACCTGCCTCCCACCATATCCCTGTGCTGTGCCTGAATGCCTAGGAGCAAGCCCCAGCGTACAGCAAGATTTTCCCTGCTCACTCTCCCCAGTTCAGGCTGCAAAGGGTGGAACACTGAGCAAAGACACCTGGAGCAGCTTCTTGTTGGGGGCTGCAGAGAAGTCCTGAGCTGGAAAAGGGACAGAAGCAGGGCAGCTCCTGTGCTGGACTGTTAAAGGCCAACTGTCCCACTGCCCTGACACAGCCAGGGTTTGACAAGCTTCATGCTGGGCCACATCTGACACAAACCACCCCCTGGGTCTGCCCCATCCTGAGGGGCAAACACCACTTCCAGGCAAAACAATTAAAAGCCAACATTTAAGAAATTGCCCTGGTGTTCTTTCCAGCCAAAGGACCCCAAACCCACAGGAGACACATGGGTGCTCACCATGACATTGAGGATCATACTGTCCTCCACCATGATGGCCTTCAGCAGCAGCTCATGGGCATCATCTGTGGACTTGTAGCGCAGTGTATACACCTCCTTGTTGGCTTCCCAGCCAGCAGGCAACAGCTCTGACTTCCTTTCATCAGGACCTGGCTGCAATGGAACAGATGGGCTGCTGAGACCCTGCCCAGGAGCCCAGCATGACCTCCTAAGGGGTTTTGTCTTGGCTGCACAGGGAGATCCAGGAAGGAACTGAGGTCTCTGGGAGAGGATCCCTCAATGCCTTCCAGATTTTGACAAGACAAGCAGGTATTTCCTAGAGGCTGGCCCTGCCTGCTTGCCAGCCTCCCACAGCATCCCTGTACTGGAAGAGAAGGACACAACCAGCAGGAGGAGGTCACAAATACCCACACAGGAGACAATGCTCTTCCCTGTCAGACACCTTTCACCTCCCCAGCATGATACAGAGCTGTCTGGGACATGGGAGAAGGCTGTCATCATGTCTGTCCCAGCCCCACATCAGTGTTTCTGGGGGCCCTGCCCTACAGTGTCCCCTCCTACGGTACTGAGGAGTCCTCTGCTGTGACAGTGCCCTACACCCCTATTACCCCCCAACACCCATCAGATCCCAATTCACTAGACCCTCATCTTAGCACTGAGTCCAGAACTAGACTGTCCCTCTCTGATATTGCCCCAGTACATTTCCTCCTCTGCACTGGACTGGACACCTCCCTTTTCTTACAGACTTCTGCCTCACCACCAAGCACTATACTAACTCGCTTCCTGGAGTTATACTGATCGCACCAGCATCAGGATCTCCTGTCCTGTGACATCCCACAGCCCACCCCCAGCATCAGGACCCTCGGCGCCCCCAGCACCGGGATCCTCTCAGCATTGCCATTATCCCAAGAGCGGGGCCCCCCTACAGCACTGGGACCCTCCAACACCGGGACACCCCCAGCCCCGCAGCCCCCCACAGCAGTACTGAGGCCCCTCAGCCCCCGCACCGGCCCAGGTGCCCCCAACACCGCCGGCGCCGCCCAGTTCCCCTGGCCCAGGCAGCGGTCGCCCGGCTCGACCGCACGGCGCCGGCGAGCGGCGCTAGGAAAGGCCGAGGCTTCACCGCGGCCTAGCAGGCCTCTGCGGCGGCGCAGCGCGGCTCGGCCCGTACCTGGTCGCCGGTACCCAGGCAGCGGTAGCCGTGCTGAATCAGCTCCCAGTGGATGCCGCAGACCAGAGCGTCCTGCGGACGGGAGATGGCGGGCCTTGCCCAGGCGTACAGCGGCTCCAAGCCGGCCATGGCTGCTGCGGGCCGGGGCGGAGCCGGCGCCGCACCGCCCCTCGCTAGAGGGCCCCCGTCCGCTGCGCGGGGCCCGAGCCGCCTCCTGAGGCCGCCGGGCTACTGCGTGTTTTGTTGTGCCCGGCCATGCTGAGGCTTTTCGAGTTCTGGGGTCGGTTTCGGGCCCCCATAACAAGAAGGACATTGAGGGGCTGAAGCAGAGAAAGGAATGGAGCTGGGGAAGGGGCTGGAGCATCAGGAGCAGATGGGGAGCTGGGGGAACTTAACCTGGAGAAGGGGAGGCTCAGGGGGCGACCTTCTCTCTACAGATCCCTGACAGGAGGGTGCCGCCAGGTGGGGGTCAGGCTCTGCTCCCAGGGAACAGGGCCACTACAAGAGGAAACGGGCTCACGTTGTACCAGCGGGGGTTTACTTTGGATATTAAGGAAAATTTCTTTGCCAGAAAGGTTAGTGGTGGGTTTGGTTGTGCTGGGGCAATAGTTGGACTCAGTGATCTACGTGGGCTTTTCTAACCTAAGGGATTCCATGATCCTGTAAAGGGTGTCTGCCCAGCACCATCCAGCAACCTCCAGGTTAGTCACTCTGAGCCTCCTTCCCTGCGCCTGGCTCTTTCTTGTCATCAGAAAAGCATTTTGAGTCCATGCAGGGTCTGCTTGTGCTGCCATAGCAAGCCTTCGTGCTGACACCAAAGGGATCAAAGCACCAAACAGCCATCGATCGGTTTATTTCATCCCTTCCATGACTCCTTGTCTGGGTTGTGTGCTTATAACACCTAAATTCTATTGAAGTTGCCAATGAAAGGCATTCAGGGGCCTTTTTTCCTTGCCTCTGGGCCAGAGCCAGTGTCCTCAGTGTGGCTGGCAGAAGGCTGGGGCTCGGGACAAAGCCAGGGAGCACCATCATCTGCTGCTTTCCTAATCTGAGCTTCAGGTCCTTGGGGGATGCTCATCTTGACTTCATTATGCGTCAATTAATTAACTCGCGCTGCTCCCTCTTTCCATTTCCCTCTCAAGAAGTCACTGAGGCTGAACAACCGACCACAACCCGGCAGGTCCCATGGGAATCACTACCAGGAGACAGCACACCTCCTGCCGTACTTTGCCACTCCTTTTTTCAGGGAAGACAGCTGGACTCATCAGGAAAGCTGCTGTGGATTTTCCACAGGGCCGGGATTTCAGCACAGGAGCTCAATGAGAGAGGCATCGAATAGAGATGAGTTGGGAACAGCAGGAAATGCCTCAGCCGGGGCTTCTCCATCACTCAGATGTGATTCAGAGCAGCAGCAGCATTTCCACCCCGTGGCTCGGCTCACTCCTGGGCAGCAGCCGCGGTTTCAGGCTTTGATGACATCCACATTTCACTTTCCCAGCACAGCCCGGCCCTGGGTGGGCCAGGAGCTACCAGTGACTCCATTTAAATGCCCAGTTCTGTGACAGAGTTTGAAGTCTTCCTGCAGAAACCTGATCTGGAATGCTGTATGTCACTGCTGGTATTGGACTCCCCCTGGGTTCCTGCAGAGCACAGGTTCCTACAGGTGCAGGTGCACAGCATATTTAGGATTGGTGGCCTCAGGAGCTGTCGGTGTCTCAGCAGGATCACACCAAAGCTCTGCTGAGTGCTTGCCGAGTTTTCCATTTCCCATCCAAATTTCTGCCATCCCTCTTCACCA
Organism: Pyrgilauda ruficollis; assembly: GCF_017590135.1. Taxonomy (NCBI): domain Eukaryota; kingdom Metazoa; phylum Chordata; class Aves; order Passeriformes; family Passeridae; genus Pyrgilauda; species Pyrgilauda ruficollis. The sequence goes on from NW_024511099.1 coordinate 777,272, forward strand.
CCATCCGCTCCCCACCCTCTCACCCCTCACTACCTGCTCCTATCCAGTCCTCAGCTTGTCCTCCTGTGGCCTCACCTCCATGTTCATCCTTGATTTATTTTCCTAGACTGTGATATGTCAGCTGCCCTGGACACTTTTGGAAAGTGACTTTTGGTGCCAAGTCTCCCTTGGCCTGATCAGCCTCTCCATGGGCACAGCAGTGAGGAAAGCAGGATGCCTCCATGCATTCCCTCACCACAGGACCCTCCTGGGATCCAGGGCCCTGCCATACCTGAGCCCATGGCCCTGGGGCTGACTGCCACTACATCAAAGCCATTATTCCAGCACCCATGGTGCCATGCTGGCCCACATTGCCAACTCCCCGTTGTCTCCTTCCTCTGCTCCTGTGCTTCACTCACTCCGTGGCTGACTGATGATGAAAACCACTGGCCACATGAAAGCAGCCCCCTGAATGAGTTAGGGGTCTGCAAACTGCGTGGGAGGTACAGAGAGCCTGGCCCCAGCTGGAATCAACAGCCAAGTCACTAAGGAGGTGATGAGGATTGCAGAGCTGGCAGAGTTGTGCTGCAAGGCCAGTGTGTCAGGGTGGCTGGTGCCATTTTCAGAGCAGCCGTGTCCTTTTTGTGACTGCTGGAGCCCAGCTGGGAGCAGGAGCGATGCTGTGAGAGCTGAGTGAAGCCCTCAGAGCAGCCAGTGCCCCGATGCCTCGCACGTGTTCATGACGATTCACGCCCAGCTCTTGCACCAAGGAAACTGCCCTTGGCCATTTTCCTCCCTCTTGCACCCAGAAACATGATGTGTGGAGATCTGCTCCCTGACAGATCATGGGTAGGGGTGATGTCCCAGGGGAGGCAGTGGCTGGAGCTATCCCAGCCGGATGGCGGTGCTTGGAGCAGGTAAAAGGCTACATCAGCCGGGGTCACCCTGATGATGTGCGCAAACCGCAGTCTCCCCTGACCTTCATACTTTCCCACTGCCTCACTGCTCCCATTGCATGCGCCCACTGTGGTGTCGTAACGAGCAGAAGAGGAAACAGATTTCCCAACCACCCGCCCCGCTGGCAGCCCATGAGCCCTCTGTGCTGGGAATGGCAGCCAGCACGGCCAGGGCAGCTGGCTCACCCCTGTGCTGTGCTGTGCACGCTGGGTATGACCCAGAGTCTCACAGGAGAAGGCAGAGAGGGGCTGTGGATAATCCCTGGCTGATGTTCAGGTGTTGCAGGCTGCTGATTCCCTCGGGGTCAGCTTGCTGCTGCTCCTCTCCCATGGATGGGAAAGCCCCCCATGCATCACCCAGGGTGAGCAGGGCCTGGTGATGGATGGCACTGCCATGTTTTCTACCAGAATCCATCGTGCTCCATGCAGGCAGCAGTTTCCTAGCACACAGTGAGAGAGAAAGATGGGATCCCCTGCTGCATAGCAGGGAGAAGTCAGCAGCACTGGAGTAGCTCCTCCACAATCTGCTCAGTGCCTCAGGGCTTACTGGCTCAGAAGGAGCCACCTGACTTTGACTGAAATCACCAGTGCCGAGGGATGTGGACCGGGGCAGGGGTTCCTGGAATGGGCTTTTCCCCTCACTGCCATCATTGCCTTCAGAGGGGAGGTAGTCACTCCATGAAAATTTGGCCTCCCCTTCATTTCCCCTAAATTCAATTCCAGGGAAAGATGACACTGAGGCAGGAGAAAGGGATTTTTTCTCCGGGGAAGAAATGCAAACCACATGCAGGCAGGCTCGGGCAGGAGGAGGGACTGGGGCTGCGAGAGCCGGCGCTCAGCAGCGAGGCCGAGCTAAAGTCAGTTAGTGCTTCAGGACTCTAAACACGCCTGAGTGCTGCGCTTTGAGCAGGCGTGATCCCTGTCAGAGAGAGGCTGCCAGTAGGGTTTGAAAATAATTAGGAAACCCAGAACCCCTGTGCTTCCCAGAAAAGCCTGTTAGTTCTGCGGTAGAAACCTTGCTTGCAGGGAGTGCATCGCACAAACAGAGTCATGACTCATCAACTGGATGGAGCTAAACTCCATTTTTCGGAGGTCAACATGCTCAAATCCTAATGAGCTTTACCCTTGGTAGGGCTCCTGTGCTCCCTTTGTTGACCTGAATTTCTGGGATGCCCAGCGCACCTGAGAGTAATGGAGGATGGTTTCAGGAGATGTATTTCATCCAGAGACACTAAGAGCTTCCAAGGGGGCAGTGATGATGGGGAAACTGAGGCACAGAGGGTTCAGACCACCAGACCACCAGAGCCTGAACTCCATCAGCCCCATCCCTGCAGCCTGGGTGGACACTGCCAGCCCCTGCTCTTGGGGGATCTCAGCTGTGAATCCGAGCGGTCCGGGACAGCCTTGGAGGAACAAAACAAGACAATCAATCACCCTTGCTTCATCCCGCCCCAGTCTGCATTGTGCGGAGCCTGAGGGACTCCACATCAAAGCAGGAGCAGCTGGCTGCCGGGGTGTCCCAAGCTGGCTGCCGGGGTGTCCCAGCCCCAGACGGGCAGCGCCCTGCCCACGGGCTGCCTGTCTGCACTGCCCACACGGGCTTGGCCTCTGCTCACTGCCTGAGCCCCAGCAGCAAAGCCGGGATGCAGCGCTGCTCCCTGCCCCGAGTATGGAGGGAGATGTCCGAGGTCACGGCGGCTGCAGAGAGCACCAGAGGTTGGGGGTGCATGGATGCGGGGACAGCACTGTGGCATTCCAGGGCTGGCAGCACCTTCCCTCTGCAGGGGCGAGCAGGAGGTGGCATTGCGTATGGGGGAAGAGCCAGTCCCATCCCAAGCTTATCCTGGAGCTGTGGGAAGGCTGCAGAGCAAAGCCCGCTCCTGCCGCGCAGCTCCCGCTATCCTCACAAGACCCTTTCCTTTGCAGTTCCTTCCATGCCACACTGCGGGCGCTTCCCCCGGGCTGCAGCCCCAGCGCTGCTGCAGACAGTACATTAATTTTTGGATGTCTTTTGCAGCTCCCCAGCGTTTCTCCCCATCCCAGGCACGCACGGCTGGGATGAGGCAATGTTCTCGGGGAATATTGGCTTCCCGGCTGGTGGGGAATATTCCTTGATGAAACTGGTCCAAAATGCTGCCCAGTGGGGCTGGGGATGGTGAGGGGGTGCAAGGGGTCCAGTCATGGTGGGCTGGGCTGCACTATGGCAAACCAGCAGCGTTGACCATCTGGGATGGGGCATGTGGGCAAAGGAGAGCACCTGGATCCCCCTGGAGCAGTGCCGTGTGTGGGTGCAGCAGTGGAACAGCAATTTGGGTACAACCCTCCAGATATCCCCTATTTTTCCTCTGGTAAAGGGCAGAGTGGCTCTGCCCTGTGACCACAGCATGGGACAGGGCAGGGAGGACATATCTCTGGCAGCCTGCAGGATACACGTGCCCGTGGTGGGTAACAATTGACATTTTTTCCAGTTCGTTAATTAAAACACAGAACAAAAGTCACTAAAGTGTGAGGCTGGGTGTTTACAGGGAAAATTCCTCTTCAGGTGCCAGGTTTATTAATAGAAGAGGAAAAAAACAAGGGGGAGAAGCAGGGCCACAGCTGGACAAGGAACATCTGGGAAGGATATGTTTTTTGGGAGTGGATGGTGTTGGGCATGTGTGTGGGATGGGGTGTGAGGATGGGGGTGCAGTAACCCCCCTGTCCCCCCACCACCAAGACCCCAGGATGCTGAGTGGCCGTGGAGAAGCCATGCTGTGGGCATTGCTGTGAGGCAGGAGGTTCCCAGCTCACCCTGTGGGACCCTGGCAGAGCTGATTCAGATCCTCAGATCCTTTGAAGCTTTCCCCATTAACTGCCACAAACTGGTCAGGATCCAGGCTGATGAAGCAGGACATGCTGTCAACATTGCCACCAGAGCTGGAGCTGCTGGGATGCAAGAAAGACACGCTCAGTCAGGGTTCATAATGTGAAGTCTGGGGCAGCAAAACCCGCCTGGCTCCTTCAAGCTGCCCGCAGGAGTGCAGGGACTCCCAGCAGTGTTGGGGGGTGGCAGAGCTGTGCCCCCCAGACTCACATGCCACCCACCTCCGCCAAGTGCCTGCACACAGGCTGGCATTTGCACTTCCATATGTGACACATTAGGATTTGTTTAGAAGCCCTTTATTGTCATATTTTGTTCTTTATTTCTACAAATTCAATTTGCTGAGGGATGTGTGCAGATTGTGAAATTATATTGAGAATAGTTCCTCTGGGTTTTTTAATTTCCTTTGTATTAAATTTACAGTGTTTAAAAGGCTATGAAAAATTTTATGTTACCAAGAAAAAAAAAGAAAAAAAGAAAAAAAAAGAAAAAAAGTAAAAAAAAACACCAAAAAATCAGGAGGGCAAAATTCCAGGGAGGAAAGGAGAAGAGCCCAAGAAGGGGATGATCTGTGGGCTAGTGCTGGGAGCAGCTGCTGCCACTTCTGTCATGGCAGGCACCGGGAATGGTCTGGCTCTGATGCTCCCTCCTGCTCCCACTTCATCCTGGATGGAAAACCAGACTGGGAGAGATGTGGCCACTGCCTCAAAACGGGTGCCAGAGTGGGACCTGCCATTTGCTGAGGCCCGGATGATTGTGGTTTTTGCCACCACTCAGCCTTTCCCTTTCCTTTGCTCTCCATATGGGATCAGGGCACGGATGCTTTGCACAAGGCCATGGGGCTCCACTGAGCCCCTGCCTGCCTTTCCAACCCCTTGCAGTCATTCGGTGCAGACATAAAAGCCCACAGCCACTCCCAGCAAGAAATTCCCGACAAGAAAATCTTTGAATTATTCCCAGGCTGTGACTGTGGAAAGCCAGGCTGTTCCCCATGAAGGAACATGAAGGGCTGCACAGCTTGGAGGCATTAGGGACCCCTTTCGCTGCCGGGGCAATGGCCAGTCGGGAGCCACCCTCCCGCCCTCTGTCCCCTATGCTGGATGTTTCCAGTTTCTTCAAATCACAGACACATTTTTCATCTCTTTATTTCTACCATTGTCATTGTCATTGTTCTAGGCTGCTGCAAATTGGGAACTGGCCGTGCACTGACACTGCTGCTCCCTTTGCCCGCAGCCGCTCTTGTCCCCAGAACCAGCAGGAGGGCCCATTCCAGGGATGGAGATGGTACTGCATCCTGCTGCCAGTCCCCCAGGGGATTTTGCACCTTGGTCCATGTCCCTGCCTGGCACAGGACCCCTGACATGCTGCATCCTGCCTCTCTCCAACATCATTTCCCCTTTGCAGCCTGCCCAAGGGGTGCTTGGTGGAGGGTACAGGGGCTGTGCTGGTGTCTGGTGAAGGTCTGGCTGAAACCCCCCCAGTGTTTTGAGGGCTCCTGGGGCTTCAGCGGCCCTGAGGAGGGGGCTGGAGGCTTTGGGAATGGTAGAATCATCCAGTTCCAACTCTGTTGTCATGGGCAGGAACACCTCCCACCAGACCATTCTGCCTGGCCTCAAACACATCCAGGGACTGGGAAACTCAAAGCCAGCAGCATCTCCAGCCTCAAGGGACCAGGAACAAGGACTGCCCTTTGCAGCCAGGGTGCCCAACCCTTACCACAGCTATGCAGGGATCTGTAGGGTGGTTGATGCCTCTCAGCACCAGGAAAGAGAGATGATGTGGAAAACAATTATGCAACAGGATTTATCCATTATTAATATGGAAACGGAAGAATTCAGTGAATGCGTAACTTCGATCGAGAGCAAGATGCCAGGGCTGCAGAGTTGTCCAGTGCAGTAGGATGTGCCAGACAACCAGCAGCACCGACTGTCTGGGAAGAGTGACAGGATGTCTGAATGAGCTGGGAACAGAACAGCCTTCCAGGGCTGTGGGGAGGCAGGGATGCAGGGATATGGGAATAGAGGGATGTGTGGATGCAGGAGTGTGGGGATTTGGGGGAAGCAGACTTGCAGGGACCCAGAGGTGAAGGGATGCAGAGATTCAGGGTTGTGGGGATGCAGGGATGCAAGTCCCAACCTGATGGTCCCTCTGCCCATGCAGATCCTCTCCCTAACCCCAGGGTGCCAAGGCCTTCTCAGATCAGCCTCACTCTGCTCCTCTGACCCCTCCAGGCAACTTGGCAAAATGATGGAGGAGGATTGCTGAGCAGATCCCAGTTTTTCATCTGGGAAAAGAGAGGCCACACCAAGCACTTTCTGAAATTCCTTCCTGAAGCCTTGGCTGGGCGCCGCTGTTGCTTTGCTGAGACATTCAGACCCTGGTAGCACTGGGGCTTGAGCCTGGCCTGGCCATGCCACCCTGCCTCTTCCCAGCACCCAGGTTTAGGGAGCTGCAGCCTTGGCAAGAGCTCCCTGCTCCGGCCTTTGCCCCTGTGCAGGTGTCTGGGTGTGGAGCCTCCATGCCAGCCACCTCCTGGCTCGTCTTTGCTCCTAGAGTCACGAGGTGGTGACTTCTCCAGGCCACCAGCATTGGTTTCCCTGCCACATGCTGGCAAATTCCTTTCACATGAACAGGAAATATGAATTCTCCTCTTCTCTTTGTTTTTTCAGGAGAAAAAAAAAAAAAGTACAAAAAAAGAGTAATTTAATCAAATGCTGTTTGCTTGTGGTCTCAGTGATCTCCAGTTGTTTGGCTGAGGCTCAGTGAGATGCCATTGGGATGGCCAAGGACAGGGACAATCCAAACCTGCTGCAAACACAGGTGCTCCCAGCCCTGCCATTGTCAGCAGAGCTGGGTCTCATCCCCATGTGGGGATAGACAGACATCCCCATCCCAGTGGCTCCACTGGAACTGGGAGCACTGGAGCCAGAACTGGTTTGGCTGATGGAACCATTGCTGGCCCTGCTTCTGTCAGGCTGGCTGGGAGAGTGTGGGAGCACAGGGATTGTTGTGCGGTCTTCCAGGAGGGCCTGAATTAACAAACTGGCATTGTTAAACAGCTCAAAACATCAGTAGCCTTTAATTATCCCCTTTTCCTAAGGGAGGAGGCATTTTCCACCTGGGGAGGCCATGCCACACATCACAGTGTGATGGGATTTCTCCTCAGTGCTGATGCCTGGAAGCAGCCCTGCTCCAGGCTCACAGTGGGAAGCACTGCTATGCCAGGACCCTGGAAATCCCCATCCATGGGAAGCACCACTGTGATCCTCGCAGGACTCCTGTTCCTGCACAGAGATATCTCCCCTCCAGCAAAGAACTGATGCAGGTTTATTCCCTGTCTCTGGGGAACTCTGAGAAGCACCAGTTCCCTTGGGACTGGAATCACCCTTTGCACCCCAGAGCACCCCTAGGCCAGGGCTGGGACCTCAGCAGGAGGGACTCTGTGCCTGCAGGAAGGTGCTGGAACCTCCCTACTGCAATCACTGCAATGATGGCAATGTTGGGAGCCTCCCAGACAGCCAGGGGAGAGTGGGAATGGATGGAAAGAGATGAGGGCACCAGGTCATGATGTCTCTCCATGTTGTGGTTGCCTCAGAGCCGAGACATAGCTCTCCCCTGTGGTGGGGAGCCATGAACCCACAAAATGCCGTGGGAAGGAGAGGTGGCAGCTGAGAGCGCCTGGAGTGCGTGCGGGTGCAGAGGAGGCTGGGGATATTTGGAAATGTTTTTTTCTTCTTTCATAGTGTGACATGCATTTTTTAACTTCATTTAATCTTTTTTGCTCAAATTCCCAAGTGAAGAATTCTTTCCATGAGCCAGATCCTGCTGCCACGGCTTTGTGCCCGGCCATGGCACTGGGGACCAGTTGGAGACCATGCCCCTGTATCCCTCCTCCAACTGCAGCAGCACGGATGCTCAAAGTGGGCATGAGGCTCAGGGCACCTAACTGGCACCCTCTCCATCACTGCTTCATCTCTGCTGTCCCACTGTAATCCCCTTTTCTCCCCACTCCTGCAGTTTGGTACTTTTTGGGGTGATGAACCTTCTCTGTTTGCTTTGAGCGGGAGCTGCCCACAACCCATTTTAAACAGCTCAGGCTTTGTCTTTATTCCAGCTCCTGAAAATTTAATTTGTTAGTGGCATAAACAGGATACAAAAGACTGAAAAAAATACAAAGAAGAGGGGAACATTTTTCTCCTTGCCTTTTCCTTCAACCTCTGAGGACCATATCTGCTGACACTCCTGAGTGTTAGTCAAACTCCTGATGACAAACAGGCCCTGGGGACCTGCTCTGTCCAGCATCCCAGGATACTCCTGATCCTGGATTTTTTAATACAAAGGTCATCATTTATGCTTTTTTCCTTTTTTTTTTTCCCTGGTGTTCTCCAAACTAACGGTGGTTTATGGTGCTCTTTGACGTCAGCCACAAATGGGGTTGCCAGGTGGTAATAATTTTCCTGAATGTCGGCTAAATACAATTATCACTCCATTTTCACTTCAGAAATATTAAAGTTTGTGTTCCTCCTGTTATTAATTTTGAAAAAAAGCCTTTATAAGTCACCGTGGCACACGGCCGCCGGCCCTGGGGTGCTGGCAGGCACAGCAGGGCTGGTGACCAAAGTCCAGGCTGGGCCTGCTGTGCCACGTTCCTGGATTGTTCTGGAGGGGAGGGATAGGAGGGAGTGCCCTAGAGACCCAGAGAGAGCCAGGAGTTGGGATGTCAGCAGGACTGAGGATGGATCCTGAGGCTGGGAGGGTGAGGAGGGACCCATGTCCCTGTGGGAGACCCAAATTCCAGTTCCTGTGGACCATGAACTTAAATTGGGTGTTTCCCAACCCCGTGCCAGCACAGCAGGGTCCATCAAAGTACAAAGCTCCTAGACACTCTGTTTCCTCCTGGCTTGGTGTCCAAAGCATGAGCACATCTCTGCAGCTTTGGCCAGGGCAGGCGGGAGCTGAGGAGCCGCTGGCTTTTGTCACGGAATGATCGCATCCTGCTGCCAAGAAGGGTCCATGAGGGTTGGGATGCTGCAAAAGTCCACGTTCAGCTGCAACCAGAGGACCCAGGGCAGTTCCCAGAGCTGAGACACTGGGGTTGGATTATCAGCAAAATAACTTAAAAGTAAACTTTGAGACAGAGGCACCATCACAACCTTTGGTGGCCAAGTCCCAGCTGAGTGATGCCAGCACCAACGTCAGGTTCTCAGCCCTGGCACAAACTGAGGTGCAGGTGCAGCCACATATCCCAAGTTTTGCTTCCCTCAGGGCACACAGGTGGGCACCTTGCTTGCCTTCCACTGCCCAGGGTCACCTCAGCCTCTCACCATGTCCCCTGACTGGGAGCACATGCTCTGTGAGCTGCAGCTGTGGCAGGGAATGGGCAGGGCTGGTCATGGGCAGGGCTGGCCTTGGGCACCAGAGCCACGACTGCAGTGGCTGCTTCCACAGCCCTCCCTGGGCTCTGTGGCTGCAGGGGGGAATTTCCCCATCCCCAACCAGCAGCCTGCTCAAAGCTTTTGTCTTCTGCTGAATTCCAGCTGGTGAGAGTCATCCACCAGAGTCAGAGGATTTACCCTCCTGGGGAATGATGTGCGAGAGGGAACCATGTAGTCACATTAAAATTATTTGAAAAAGAATGGGACTTCTGAGTGCTGTCTCACGTGGAGCCAGGAACATCCATCTGACTGATGCTTCCATCTGTCTTTCTCAATAGTTTCCTTAAATAGTCTAAAATATAAAAAAAAAAAAAAAAATCTATTGGAATTTGGCATATATGTTTCTTAGGAGAATAGAAGAGGGCCAGATACTAAAATACCGCTGCCTCGCTCCCTTCCAGTAACAAACACATGATTTTCATTGCAGGGAAAGCAGAGACACATCTGGCCCAGAGAAGGATGCTCCATGGTCACTGATGCTTTGGCTTTGCTGGGAGAGCAGGCTTTGCCCAGGCTGAGGGGTCCTGTTGGGCACAGTGGCAGCACCCAACTCATCTGGGATATTCCAGCTCCCTACAGCAAAGGAATCTGCAGTCCAGCTGCCCCAAACCCCAGGCTCCCTGTCCTACACTGCAAGTCCCATCTGCCTTTCCTTGGAGAAACCTTCCGAGCCCCCACTGTGCACAGCCAGGGGGAGTGGCTGCAATGGTGGGTAGAGATTCTGGAGCACTTTTCACACCATGTCGCAGTTCCTTGAAGACCTTGCCTGCTGTTGCTCTTACTATCACCTCCTGCCAGCTTTTCCCTGGAACCCTGTGGTGCCCACAAATGGGAATTGGTTTATGGCCTGGCTCAGTGTTGGTGACTCCTCACCACCGTGTTTGCTCATTTCATCCATTCAGCTCCACTCAAGGAGCGAAGACAGGTTTTCAGTGACGGAGTTTCAGTGGCTCGTGTGCGATGGAGACTGATGTTGGCTTCAAGGATGGTGCTTGGTGCAAGTGCTTTCCTATTGTTGCACAGGCGATCCCCGACGAAGGGGAGAGAATGATGAGGAGGACTCTGTCTTATCAGAAGGCTAAAGAATTACTTTATTATTCTATACTATATGCATTGTATCTAACTGAATCTGCTTTGCACTCACCCTTGCTCACAACTGCACACAACTGCACTCATCTCGATTCTCTCTTGACGGTCTCGTGACAGTCCAACACACGCACAGCTCTTGGCCCTGATAGGCCAAGAGAACAAAACATCCTCACATTGGGTAAATAATCTCCATTTTGCATTCCACCTTAGCACAGCAAGTGAGATAAGAATTATGTTTTCCTTCTCTGCTTGTCTCACACCTTCTCTCTGTTCAGAGGGCATGTGAATACCACACTTTCCCACAGGGATGCTGGGGCTGGGGGCCTTTCCCTGCCCCAGCATCACCCACTGCTGGGGCAGAGTTGGATAAAACCTTCAACAGCTCCTGGCCTTCACGTTCCTCTCCTCCTGTCACCTCTCCAGTGAATACTGAGCTCCCAGTTCAACAGTTCATGCAGCGAGCACGCACACCCTCCATCCTCCCAAGCTTCTCCCCATTCCACCATCCTCACCTGGCTACCTGAGAGCGCTGCCCCAACACCACCTCCCCTTGGGAAATCCCAGCTCAGCCATCACCACAGCCCCGCAGAGCAGAGGATCCCAGCGTGGGGACACCATCCTTCCCTCCCCGCGCCCGTCGGCGCTGGCCGGCGCTGAGCCCACCCGTGCCAGCCGCCGGGTGTTCTCCGCGCTCTGACAGCTGTACGGAAATTGGAAGGCGACGCTGACATGTGTCAACAATAACCAGCGAACAAGCGCCAGCGGCGGCGGCGGCGGCGGCTGTCCCCACCACCTCGAGGAGGCTGGCCACTCTTGGCTGAAATCACGGCACGTTGCGGCTGGAAGCAGGAGTATTGTTTCAATTATTTCCATTATATAAAGTCAGGCCATTTAATATATTCTGCCTCAAAGGGGCTCAGCTAAAGAGATAAAATAAACACTGGAAATCTGCTCTGCTGACATGGACCAGGAATTCAGTTTCGACACCAAGCCTTCCCTCTCATCTCACTGCTTGTCTTCCCTTTCCTCCCGGCTCTCTCTCCTACTATTGCTGCCCCTTAGCCTTCAGTGCCACTTGATGCCAATTCCCTCTTTGGGCTTTGCTCCTGTTTTGGCAGCTGGAGCACTTGAAGGTTGTGCAGCCATGCTGGCGTCCAGGACTGGAGCAAGCCAGAGAAGCCAAGAAGAGATGTGGAGCTCCAGAGCTCGCTCTGGGATGAAGGATGTGATTTATGGCAAATCTTAAGCCTCTTGGGATGCCACATTCCCTGAGAACAGCAGGAATGGCGGGTGGCACAAACCCAGGAATGGCTGAAGTGTGGCACGAGGAGGAGGAGGAGAAGGAGGAAAAGGAGAAGGAAAAGGAGGAAGAGGAGGAGGAGGAGGAGGAGAGAGCAAATGTGCTATGAGCGTGCTGCGGGCTGCACTTGGCTACGTCAGCACTAAAATCAGCCACCGTCACACCTTCCTTCTCATCTGGGAGAGCTGATGGCACCCCAGCATTGAGGGGCCTCACTGGCTCTGTGCTGGCATGGGAGGTGGTGAGTTGGGCTGCCAGGAGGCTGGAGTTGCTCCCACCAGCTCTGACCAGACAGGAGCTGCTTCCCATTAATGCTTCCCACGGCATCAGCCTCCCCAGAGCACTCTTCCCTTGCAGGGCTGTGCTAATCCAGGTGTTCCCAACGTGTTGGCATGTGGGAAGGAGCACCAGCCAGAGCAGCAGTAAATCTGATACTTGGCCTTTCCCAGCACATTTCCCTGCTCCAAGCTCTGCCTCTCCTGGATCAGGGTCATGGGCAGTGCCACCCCCCGGGACTGGGCGATGGAGGGAGCCGTGTCACGGGATGCCAGCGAGGGCTGTGGTGCAGCGTGAGGTGGAGCTGGCTTTTCTTAAGAGCAGGGAAAGGGCCTCTGCCGAACTGGCGCGAGAGCAGCTGTGACTTTCCATTCCTGTGGGAAGTGGGCTGCCACCGTCCAAGCATCTGGGCTTGTTATGATGGGAGAGGAATGCCAAGTATTTTTCTTCCTTATCCACTACCATCCGCTCAAACCCTCCCCTGATCAAACCCACATTCATCGCCTGGGATGCACTGGGAAGATCCCTCCCAGCCCTCGTGGCTGCTGGGAGCTCATGGCACCTGTAGAGAAAACCCCGCCCTCATCCAGGGTCTCCGTCCATCCCCCTGCCCCCCTGCCCCTTCCTGTCTCCTGCCGCTAGCCAGCTCCAGACATTTAATTTTCACTTTATTACCTTTTCTAGGAGCATCCGTGCACCTGCATCCCTGTGCCTGCATCCCTGTGCCCCCACCTCTGTGCCTGCATCCCTGCTGACCTGTGGGCCCGGCGGGACCACACCGGCCCCTCCAGAGCCCTGAGCATCCCGAAAGCAGCCACTGGGATGGTGCCACGGGCGTGTGCCCTGGGGCGCCTGCCGTGCCGGGAAGCAGGCGGTGCAGCTTTGGAAGGTCACCAAGATTTTTCCGAAGATGAAAGTGTGCTCAAGTGTCAAACAAACTTTCCAAATTATCTTTCTGGACACTTTCTCCCTTCTGCTTTGGAAGACGGAGGAGGAACATTTCATTCCCTCTGTGCTGGCGTGGAGCGGGGCTGCGTGAGGAGCCGGGAGCTGCCAGCGGCACCCGCGGCTCAGCCTCGCTTCTCGCCGACATCATCCCTGAGTCACCGCGGGTGCTGCCCTGGCATCATCAGCTGGGCTTCCCCCTCCCCGCCGCCCCCCAAACCCCTCCCAGCACAACAGAGGGTTGCCAGGTGCCCAGTTAAACAGCAGACAGCACCTCTCCTCCCACCGACAGTAGGATTTGTCATAAATAGACAAATTAAGGGAAACGTGTGGATTTCTCTGCTCTCTCAGGGATACCTGGCACACAGCAGCAGGGGCATGGGGACAGCAGCTGTGCCGCCCTTGGCAAACCCCCCGTGATCCCAAACAGCTGAGGATGGGCTGAGCAATGGCCACGTGGTGCCCCCAGGATCCAGCACTAATGAGAGCTGTCTAATTAGTGCGTCCTCCTGTGACGGGTCACCCTGGCAGGGCTTGTGCCGACATCCGCTCACCCATGCCAGCAGCCAGAGAGCGTGACCTGGAATGAGGTGCTTCCCTGGCCCTTGCCCAGTGTTTGCCTTCCAGGTCTGGACAAGGAAATTCCCTATGGGCTCCAGGGCAGCCGTGCTGACACCCAACAGGACTTGTGGAACCTCCTTGCCCTGTGGCATCCACGTCCCATCCCAGTCACTGCCATCCACTCCGATGCAGCTGCCTGCAGCCAGGGTTTGGAGACACTCAGATATCCCCAATGCCATTGCCATATTCCTATTTTTCCACGCTGGGATGGCAGCAGCATCCCCATGTCCACATGGGCCCCAGCCCTTGCAAACTCCTGATGGTGATGCCATGCTGCAGGTTTGGTTGTTTATGGAAATTTTGTCTGAGCCAGATGCTGCAATTTATGCATTTTATGTGTAATTTTTCAATTTATTTCATAATTAGAAAAAAAAAAAAAAACCTAAAGTGATCCTAACCATTATTACTCCTGGTTTCCTCAGTTATTACTCCTGGTTTCCTACATTGTGGCCAAAGGGGTCTGAAATGGCTCCTTTGTTGTCTGATCATTAACCCTTCAGGAATGAAACACAGCAGTGCCGGATGGGAGAGGTGGGGAGAGAGGCTCAGGGGGGCTGGGGGAGAGAAGGGAAACAGGAGAGAGAAATTCGAGGGGTAGAGAGAAGATTAACCCCAGTGTACTGTCCCAGGCATGGCTGGACACCCCAGGGCACTGATGGACACATCCACTGCAGCCCCGTGGGTGCTCCACTCCGGTGCCATGGGTTTGCTGGCTCTCAGCACCCCCAGCCCCTTCGTCCCTCCCAGGCAATGCAGACCCAGAGCATCCCGGGTGGAAAGGAGCCCCGCTGGTGTGTGGGATGAGCAGGTGGATGCTGATCTGCCCCAGGGTGCTCAGGGGGGTCCTGTGTGCCCAGAAATTCTCTCAGTGCTCCCTCTGGGTGGAGGAGAGGGGCGCCATGTGTTGGTTTGCACATGGTGATGACAGGAGTGAATGCGCTGTCACTGGCGCTGTCACCGGTGGCCAGTGGCCTCGGAGCCCTGGCTGGGACGTCACCAGGCTGTGGCACAGGGTTGGGACAACAGGACGAGCACGTGGGCTCCCACGATGGGGACCTGTGCCCATAGGTCGCCTGGATACCTGGCGAGTGAGGTGTCCCCCTCCTGTCCTGCGCCCCACCTCAAGCACAGCCCCTAGGGTGGGTTTTGGGGAGCACAGCGTGGGACAAGGGGTGTGGAGAGCCGCATGGGAGCCCAGAACAGCGCAGTGAGCTCGTCTTGGCTTGGAACAGCTTGGCACAGCTCGGCTCGGCTCAGCTTCGCTCCCGCAGCTCGGAGGGAGGTGAGTTAAGAAGCGCTCGGAAAATCAGAGTCAGCTGCAGCCCTGGGGACAGCCGGGGCAGACCCGCAGCCGCCGCCGGAGCTGCCGGAGACCCACCACGGCTCCCGGCGACCGGGGGGCTCAGCCCTGCCCGGGGGGCTCAGCCCTGCCCGGGGGCTGTCACCGGCCCCCCCAGCCCTGCGGGGACTCGGAGCGGGGGCTGAGCCGGGGGGGGCTGAGCCGGGGGGGCTGAGCCGGGGGGGCCGGCGCAGGCAGCGTCACCCTCCTGGCTCCACCCCCCCAAAATCGCAGGGGGCTTCGCTGTGACCCCGGCGCTGGGATGGCAGCGGGACAGTCGGACCGCGGCGGGACGGCGGGACGGTTCCCAGCCGAGGTGGTGGCTGGAGTGCTCCGGGGGGATCCAGCCAGGGCGTTTGCCAGTCGCTTTGTTGCTGCTGGGGGATTTTTTATTTATTTTTTTTTTAGGATTATTATTATTTTGAAAGGGAGGGTGAGCAGAGGGGGCTGACACTGACTATAAAGGCAGAGCTCCCTGGAGCAGCCGGCACTTCCCCGCCACCATGAGCACTCCCCGGGCCTGACAGCCCCAGCCTGCCCCACTGCCGCCGGCTCAAACTGCCCTGAAGTGTGGCTGTGTGTCCGAAGCTCGGGTTGGGATGGTGTGAGCCCGGAGCCGCTCGTCGCCCTCCCACCACCCCTCACCGGCTCTGGCAGGAGCCGAGCCTGCCAGCCGCTTGGATGATTTGATTTCTTCCCTGTCCGACATCACTCCTGCCCAGATGCAGTGGATAATATTCATGTTGCTGTTATTCATCAGCTCCATGGAAATGCTCACGCAGAACCGGTGGAAGAAGCAAGGTACAGTGTGCACGGTGGGCTCATCCCGCTCGGGTCCTGCGGGGTGGCTTTGGGACACCAGGCTGCCTGTCCTGCCTGCACGGAGCAGGAAGGAGTTGTGAACCAGGGCTGGAGGTGCCAGCAGCCAGCAAACCCCCAGCCCCTCGCCTTGAGCCCCTTTGGGGACCGTCTGTGCTCCCCTCTGGGTGCGTGGCACGGGGCTGGCTTGGCAGTGTGGAAGATGCAGAGCACAGCCCCACCACCCTGCCTGCCCGGTGCCAGCCCTGCCTTTGTGGCTGGCAGGACACAAGGGACACTGGCTGGCACTGGGACCAGCTCTGCAAACCCCCGCAGAGCCAGACACAGTGGGGATAGCACAAAATGGGCTGATTTTCTGATATTTCCTTTCTCTGCATAGCACACTAAGTGCTTTAGGAGTAAAACCTCCTGGAAGGATGCTCAGAGCCACAGCAGGCACTGCCTGTCCCCTGCCCCATCCTTTCCCCAGGAAGAGGCACCAGCTGAGCCCCTGCTCAGTGCCTGGGCAAGGGCAGGGTGTGCTGGGGCTGTGCCGAGGCACGTGCCCCCTCCCTTGGGCACTGGCTCGTGTCCCCTCGCTGGGCAGTGCCAGGCAGTGCCAGCTGGCTGTGTGGAGTGGGTCCAGAGCTGGTTCTCAGCCCTGTGCCAGGAATGCCTTGGTTTTGGGGCCAACATGTGCCAGGGTAGGGGCAGGACGTGCCAGGACCAGGCTCTCAGGGCTGGAGCCTGGAGAGCTTCCTTGAAGTTGTTCCATGTTAAAGGCATGCGGAGGCAGTAGGTGTGGGTGATGATGTGGGTGGCCAGACTGGTGGCCAAAACACCCCTGATGGGAAACAGCCAAGCACCAAGAAGGGCTCCAGCTACCACTGCTTGATGCAATGCTCCAAAGGCCTCAGGTCTTGGCAGCCTGGGGGTCTGGCTGTGGTTTCACACCCCAGACATGTTATATACCCTGGGATAACCTGCACAGAAAAGCCAGCTCAGGGTCCAGGAGCCACAAAAGATGCTGCAGCACCCCACAGCCTCCCTACTGCCACTGGAGCTCTGGTCTGGGCAGTGCAGTGCCCCAGGGACTCATGGATCCCAGCAGGACTGGCATAGGGTGGGCAGAGATGGGGGATGTCACACCCATGTCCAGCAAACTCAGGTACCCACTGTGCCCCATGCCCAGTGCCCATCCCAGCTCAGCCCGCTGGACGGGAGATGAACCCACCTCTTGTTCCTAATCCCCAAGCCCATGGTTTCGGAGTGAGCCACATTCTGTTGCTCTCTGTGGTGGCTCCCAGTGTCACTCTTGGTGGCAGAGACGTGTGTGCCATGCCAGCAGCACTGTGGAGTGGAGGAGGACTCCCCACTTCTCCCAGCTCCATACCATGGGATTATTTCCAAGCCAGTGAGAGGAAGGAGGCCTTGGAGCCCATCCAGGGTTCCCCACCTTCTTTGCCCTGGCTGGAGGTGGAAGGAGAGCAGCAAAAAACCCCCCTAAATATCAAAAAGAATTAGGGAAGGGAAAGAGGCTCATAAATCCATGGGTCCCCAGGGAAGCCACTCCAGCTGCAGCCAGGAACACAAATGTTGTCAGCGTTTGGTAAATATGTAACGGAGACCATAACAACTTAATGGATCCAAGGTGCTTCGTTAGCGCTCCCAGCAGACGCAGCTCTAATGAGGGCTCCTGGCAGTGCTGCCATCCCAGTGTGCCCCAGAGAAGCGACTGGGATGAGCCAGCTTGGGGACAACTGCATGGCACCACAGCACCGTGGACTGGCTTGTGCCAGGGACCAGCGGGGGCTGCGAGGCACTGCCCGCCATCATCGTCTGACAGAATCCTCTGCCGGCATCCCCCCGGCTTCCCAGCACCTCTGCCCCAACCCCACAGCCGTGGGACCCTTCTGGTGCAGCTTTTGTGCCAGGCATTGCTGCCAGGGCTGAGTCTGTCTGTGCCAGGCAGCACCCAGCACGTGGCTCGGGCTTGTAGCAACCTTGTGCAGTGGAAGGTGTCCCTGCCCATGGTGGGGGGCTTGAGATGACCTTGAAGGTCTCTTCCAACCCAAACCATTCTGTGATCTATGGTTCTATAGAGCCCACGTCCTAAGCAGGCTGTACCAGGGCTTGTGGCACTGTCACTGCTGCTCAGGCTGTGGTGCCAGAGCCAAGCAAACAGCTCCCAACAAAGGGGCATGGTGAAGGCACTGGATGCTTGCATGCAGGAGTTCAGTGCCCTCTTTTGTGGCTTTTCAGTGGGCTCAGAGAGCAGGAGCAGTTGGTGGTGTTTCTGTGGCCTGGTGAATGTTGGCACCTTGTCCTTGTCCCTGGGAACAGAGGTCACCCACCTCAGGGTCAGTCACTCGCCCACAGCCTGGGAGTACAGCACAGGCAGCCAGGGAGGCAGCAGAGGCTCTTGAGCAAACAGACAGATTCTTTTCTCAGCTCCTCTTGACTGCATCCAAAATGCCCTTTGTCCTCTGACACTTGAGAGGCATCAACTGATTAATCCAGGTCAGATCACATTTCCACCGCTGACCCAGTGGTTTTTCCACTTCCCACGGGATGGGCAAGGCTGGCTTGGGGTGTGCCTCTGTCACCCATGGGCAGTGCAGGACATGGGGCAAAGCCTCAGTCTGGACCTTGGGGGGATGGAGGCCACCAGTGCTGACCAAGCTGGGAGCAATGGCTCCATGTGTCCCTTGGCTGCAGCGTGGACAGAGGTGGGGATTTGAGGAGCAGAGAGAGGTGGGGTGGCATTTGCAGGGAGACAGGACAGCGCTGTCCCCTGGTGTGTCAGAGAGGGGCTGCCACGGGGCTGGGGTCCCCACTCAGCACCTGTGTCACAGCCCCTCTCCTCATTTGTCCCCGCAGCGAGTGCTGGCCTGCTGGAAAACTGCACGGGCTGCGTCCTGTGCTCTGAGGACAACGGCTGCATCACCTGCCACCACCGCCTCTTCCTGCTGATCTGGAGGGACGGCATCCGTCAGTACGGGATGTGCGTCCACACTTGTCCCCCAGGCTACTTTGGCGTGCGGGGTCTGGAGGTCAACAGGTGCACAAGTACGTCCCGTGCCGGCCGGGGTCCCCCTGCTCCTGCTAGTGCCCCCTGCTCCCCTCGGCACCCTGCGGGTCCCAGTGCTGCGGGAAGGGCGATGGCTTCATTTCCCACAGCATTCCTGGTGGCACTGGATCCAGGGCCGGCCGGCTTGGGGGGGCTTCGTCCCCTTTTCCCTTGCCCAGAGCCGCAGCCTGGATCCCGCAGGTTTTGGGTCCCCGGTGGGTTTTGAGTCCCGCTGACCGGCCGTCCCTCCCGGCAGAGTGCAGGTCGCCCAGCTGCGAGAGCTGCTTCAGCAGAGACTTCTGCATGAAGTGCAAGGACAAGTTTTACTTGTACAAGGGCCAGTGCTTCCGGCAGTGTCCCCCCGGCACCGCGGCACAGCCCGGCACCCGCGAGTGCCAAGGTAAGCAGAACCCGCACCCGTGCCCGCCGTCCCCGGGGACGTGCCTGGCTCCGAGGGTCACCAGTCCTGTCCCTGTCCCTGCAGAGACGTGCGAGCCGGGCCCCTGGAGCGAGTGGAGCGCCTGTACCCACGAGAGCCGGACCTGCGGCTGCAAGTGGGGTGTGGAGACGCGGGTGCGGGAGGTGCCGGAGGCTGCCCGGGAGGAGGGCACTGCCTGCCCCGCGCTGCTGGAGACCAGGAGGTGCCGCATGAAGAAGCACTGCCCGGGAGGTGAGCACCGCGCCGCCGGGGCTGGGGACAGCTTCGCGTCCCTCCAAAGTGAGCCCGAGGGGCGCTGCAGGAGGACGGTGGCAGCAGGGGTCTGGCAGTGGCCGGCGAACCATGCTGTCATCCCCCAAGCATTTTGAAACTCTGGGTAAAGCCGTCATCTCAGGCACATGTGCTGAGCAGCCCTAGGGCTGGCTGCTCCCACCTGGCAGTCCCCGAGACTGCCTGGGACGAGCCAGTGTCCCCTTCCATGCTGGGCTGGGCTGGGCTGGGCACTGGCACGAACCGCCGTGGTGGGATGAGGCTGCCGAGCTCCAGCTCCCATCCTGCCACGACGTGAAGGGAGGCTTTCTGTACTGCAGCTGTGGGTAAGGAGGGTTGAGACACACAGGGGAGGTTCCGGCAAAAACCTCTGAGCTCCCTAAAAGCTGGAACGCTCATGGAGCAGGAGGGCATCACCCAGGGGATTTCTGAAGGCAAAAGTTTTGGGAGACACCCCAGGGCACAGTGCCCATCCATAGCTCATCTGGCCAGATGTTCACTCATGCTCCTGCACTTCCCCCCACCTCATTCCCAGGCTGGGGGCTCCCTGGCTCAGGGATCTCCCCACCTTTCACACACCAGACCCGCTGCAGGGTCTGTCCGGGCGGTGCGTGCGCGGGTGCAGGGCTGGCGATGGGAACCAGGACGTGGCTGATGTCATTTTTGGATGCAGGCATCTGGACTGAAGCTACCCTAATAAATCTCCACTTAATAACTGGCAGAAAGGGGGATGCATGAGATACCGATCTGAAGTGCCTGGCAGCAGATCTGAGCCAGCGAGGGTTGCGGTTCGGAGCTGCGGGATCGCTGCGCCGTGGGATGAGCCGGCCGGCACCGCCAGCGTGGCGGGGATCAGAGAGGACAGGACTGTGAGGGTGGAGAGAAAAAGGATGAAGAAGGGGGGCAGCAGCAGAGGACGTGCGTGCTGGGCGAGGGCCACGGAGCCAGGAGAGAGGTTTCATCCCAGCAGCATCAATCATAAGTAATATTTTCCTGCTGACAGTGCAGAGGAGCTGCTTCCCTTCCCCACCCAGGTCCCAGCTCACGTCTTTGGGGTGCCAGGTGGCTTCGATTTTGAGGATGTTCTCCTCCCTGCTGGTGTGTGGCAGCTCCAGACCCGCAGAGCTGGTGATAGTTTGATGGAAGAAATTTAGTGTGGGAGGACAGGCTGCTCTGGAGCACTGTGTCCTGGAGCACCGTGCCCATGCCCTGCCCTGCCTGGCACACAGCGGGTCCCACTGGCAGGGACTGCTGTCCTGTGTTTCGGGGACACCTCGTCTTGTGAAGTTACTGGGAAGGCACTGGCACCCCAGAAAAGTGCTTGGTCTTCTGCCTCTGCCTGTGCTCCTGCAAGCTGGAAGCCGTGGGGCTATGGTGGTGGGCTCAGGGACTGGCAGGACTCTATTCTTGAGGCTGCTATCTGGGATCAGCTTCAGAGACAGCCCTGTCCCCTGCCCAGCAGAAGGAATCCCATGAGTGCCCCCGAAGCAACCCCCTCAGGAGAGAGCAGCCCCTCCATGTCCCCCACTCCTGGGCAGGCTGTTTGGAGTCCCTGCCACTGCAGAGCGTGTGTCTGCCCTCGCTCCCAGGCTCCTGCCCGCCTGGCCAAGTGCTGGGTTATGGGATCCAGATGCTGGAGGAGGACGAGGAGTTCACTTGATGCATCTGAGGCACCCCCAGCCCAGGCGAGCCAGGGCAGGCGGCCGAACCCGACCGTGTGATGAGAGATTTGTGCCACCACTTCTGAGCCATTCAGGCGGCTGGAAGGGAAAAGCCGCCGCGCTTGGCCGTGGCACAAACCCCTCGCACTGCTGTAAATCTGCCTTGGGTGTCTGTCCCGCTCTCCAGACACTTGGCGTGCGTGCCGTGCCCTCTCCTTTGTGGGTGGCAACTGTCTGGAGATCAGAGCCGAGAAACAGGGTTTCAGAGCCAGCCAGGACAAGAACTGGAGTCCTCAGAAGGGACTGGGGACAACAGTGCTGGCACACGCAGCACCAGGGACAGTCATGGTCCCTTGTGCCCCTCACAACACTGAACCTCCCCATGTGACACTAACTGGAGTGGGCACCGGGGGCAAGGACCCACAAAGCTGCCCAGTTTTTGGGGCAACCATTCTGATCCACAGCATGGACTCCCCCTCCCAGCGGAGCCCATGGCACAGCAGGGTTTATCCTGAATCCCCATTTCTTTGGTGTCTCAGCACCAACACCTCAGCCAGCTGGAGGGTGTGTGGCAGCTTCTCAGGGTGAGCAAAGATTTGGGTCCCAGCAGCCTGACCCTGGAAAGCTGGCAGTGGGTTTACTTGGGATGCAGCCAGGCTCCACCAGCACACTGGTTGTGCCACTGGGATGGGGACCATCCACAGGTGGAGGCATCCACAGGGAGGGAGAATTAGCACCTGTGCAAGGATGCACTCCAAAGCCACCTTGCTCCCCAGCATGTCCAAATCCTCCCAGGGGCTGTCTGGGTCCCGTGGTGGAGGGCAGGTTCCCAGATCATGGCAGAGCTGAGCACGGCTGTGCCATGGCTTTGGGGTGTTGGTGCAGCCACTGCCCCTCTCCAGCACCCACAGTCCTTGCTCAGGGAGAAGCTGGGGTTTCTCCAGGCAGTTTCTGCTTGGGTTGAGCTGCCCCACCCTATTCCTGGGGATTTTGGGGTACCAGGACTGAGAGTCCAGCTATGGAGATGTAGAGACAATACGCCAGTGTCCCTGTGCCCATGCCATCAGCACACCCAGACCCCCCACAGACCCACACTGCTGTTTCACGCCTGGGAGAGGGCTCTGGGGTCCCCAAATTCAGAAACTGGGTCCAGCACTAACACCTTGAAGGAGGATATGGGATCAGCATCCCATGGATGGGGCTCAGGTCAGATCATGTTGCCTGGCCAGCGAGCAAGCGCTTCTTTCCTTCTCCTTTTTCTGTTGCAGAGAAAACTGAACCCAAAAATAAAGGCAAAAAGCGACAGAAGAAGCCGAAGACAGAAAGGCACACGGGCACCTAGCGGGCACCAGCACGGGAGCTGGGGCACCATGGCAGGAGTTCCCAGACAACTCCTGCCACAGTGCTCCAGCCACATCACCCCTGTTTTGACACCCACAGGAAAAAAAAAAAAAAAAAAAAATTGCACAATGTTCTCCACCCACAGGAAAAAAAAAAAAAACATTGCACAATTTTCTCTGCCCCCCCATCCCCCTTTTCTTTTGAGACAATTTATGGCCTGTAAAACATTTCCTTTTCAGAAAATCTAATTTGCAATGTCCAAAGCAAAGCCCTAGGGCTTGGGGAGGGGGTGGCTCCTTTATTCCTCTGGTCGTCCCTCTCCCCTAGCCTGCTCCATCCCTTCCTCCAGACGGGTGGGATGGGGTTAGACCGGGGTTGTACCCTGCTAATGAAGCTGATGCCTGCCTGGATAGTGTTCCCCAGGGCTGGGAGATGCCCTGGCTCTACAGAGTCCTGATTTTATGGGAGTGCTGGGGGCACAGTGCACCACTGAGCTGCTCCAGGTGCTGGATAGTGTCCCCCATTCTCAGCTACAGGCATGGGAAGCAGCAGGACTCCTGGGGTTGGGACCCCACTGGGGACTGTGCCATTGCTCACAGCAGCCCAGCCTGGTGCTCAGTATCCCCACTGGCACAACCAAGGGCCAAATCCTGCTCTCCTTTGGCTCGGAGGGCAGCTGGCCCTCCAGACTGACAAACCCTTCTTGGGATCATGCCAGCCCAGCACTCAGCACCCTCACAAGCCGAATCCTGCCATCCTCAGGCTCACAGAGAGGCTCAAAGATCTTCTCTCCCAGCTGGATGTGGGCACAGGAATTCGGGGTGACTGTATCTGTCTAGGACAGGGACAGGCACAGTGTGAGTGCAAGCCCAGGCAGGGGATGCTGCTGCGTCCTGGTCCTCAAACTGGGATGTGTTGGAAGCAGTGCTGCAAACTCCTCCCAGGCATCACCAGGCTGTGACCGTGGGGTGGTGAGCCCCCTCCCAGCCATCACCAGGGCATGACCGTGGGGTGCTGAGCCCGGGCTGTCCCTCCCTGCTGCGCTGTGTGTCCCAGGCACAGAGGGCTCTCTCGGGATATATGCCATGTGTGCGCTTAAATCGCTGTCCAGCCGCAGGCAGCGCTGCCTTTGGGGATTGCCGGGGCGCAACTCCCCGTCCCCGCCCTGAGCGGGAGCAGGGGGAGGCCGGGGTGGCCGCGGGGTGTCGAGGCTGCGGGGGCTGCACAGACCCTTCAGGACGGGAGCGCTGGGTGTCAGCACCGAGCTGGCAGCCCCAGAGCCGGCACAAAGCTGCCGGAGCATCTCCTCCAATCGCTTCATGGCAAATAAATGGATTAAACCCCCGCCTTGCTCCTGAGTCCCTGTTTTCCCCATTCCCACGAACTGCTGCCGGAGGGGGTTTGGGATGCTGGCCGTGGCCACGGTGCAGTCCCCTGTGCCACAGCTCTGCAGCTTGGGTGCCTGTGGGGGGACACCCTGCCCTGCCCCCCAGCACGGGGGTACTGGGGAAAGATTTGATTTCAAGTTTTAATGAGCATCACTCATTGCCTGAGCCAGCAGTGGGGCAAGTAGTAGCAAGTAGTAGCAGTGTGACACTGGGACTGCCATTCCACAGGACTGGGAATCACCAGGGGTTTTTTCTGGGTGTTGGAGAAAATCCCCCTCTGCTAAGATGCTTGGACATCCCCTTGGCAGCCTGTCCCCACCACGGGGATTGTCTGCTCCCGGGGGACACAGCCTAGCTCCTATCCCAGCCCATGGGCTGCCACACGTGGTGTCCCCCATTTCTGGTCAGAGTCACCAGCCCCCGACAGAGCCCGGCCTGGGATCTGGGCGCGCCGAGCCCGTGCACAGCCTGGCTGTGTCCTGCCAAGCCCTGCCTGGGACACAGCCCTCCCTCCTCCTGGTCCCCACGGGCTCATCCCTGGCCAGAGCAGCGAAATGCAGGCCTGGCTCCCGCTGGCACTATAAACAGCGGGACTCGGGGAGGGAGCGGGGCTGCCTGGGATGGGGGTGCCGGGTGTGGTGAATCCCAGCGGCTGCTGACCGGGGGCACTGGCGGGGTGCAGGGCTGGGGGGTGGGAGGGCTCGGTGCTGCCGCGGCGCTGTCCACCCCGGGACGTGCGATGAGTTGTGCAGAGACCGCCCGGGGGAGGGACGGGGTTGCGTGTGCGACTGTGAGTGTGTGAGAGAGTGTGTGTGTGTGTGTGTGTGAGAGAGACATTTATAGATCACGTGTGAAACTTGATCTCCCCGCAGTGGACCCAGAGGAAAGAAAAAAGATAGAAGTATTGTTTTTAAACAGATTTTTTCCTTTGTTTTTCTTTTTTTTTTTCTTTTTTTTTTTTTTCCTCCCCTCTCCCCCTGCGAGGGCTGGCGATAAAAGGCCGGGGCGGCCAGCGCCGGCTCAGAGGGAGGAAATGCCGAAATCGCCGCGGTCGGACGCGGCGGCGAGCGCCCACTGACCCATCCCGGCGCATCCCCCGCCGCGGCACCCCGGCCCCGCGGGGACCCCCGCGCCATGCGGGCGCTCAGCCTCGGCCTCGTGGCCCTGACCTGTGCCACGACGGCTCTGTGCGCTGCCGGAGCCCAGCGCCGGGCTCTGGAGGGCGGCGGCCGCCGGCGCTACCACCGCGTGCAGCACGGCCACTGCAGCTACACCTTCGTGCTGCCCGAGGCCGACCCTCTGCCCTGCCCCGCCGCCCCCGGCCCCGCCAACGTGCTGCTCCAGAGGGATTCGCCGGCCGGCACCGCCGGGCACGGGGCTGCCCAGCGCCTGCGGCATCTGGAGAGGATCCTGGAGAACAGCACCCAGTGGCTGCTGAAGGTAGGGGGTAGGATGGGGGATGTGGGGGGACACGCAGCGGGGTGGGGTGGGCAGGGATCTGTGTCCAGCACCCACTCATGCAGCATCCCTGTGGCACAGCTCGGGCATTGGGGCCTGTGCCCACCTGAGCATCCAGGTCAGGTTTTCTGTGCAGGTGTGCAGCTGGCATCAAGCACTGCCTGCATGGACGGGATGCGTGCTGCGGGTTCTGCGGCTGCTGCTGCAGGTCACTCACCCAGAGCACTCCCCACTGAGGCTGTATTCCCTGTCCATCCTTGCCACAGGGCTCCTCATGGTCCTTGCTGGGTTAGCCGTGCCAAGCATCCTTTGGGGATCAGCATTCCAAGTTCTGGGCAAGGAGACTGGGAAGGGGTTTGGCCAGTGGTGGGGAGAGGGTCCCAAGGTCAGGGGCCACCAAAATCTCTCCAGCTTCATCATTTTCCCTCCTACAGGCTTTGCAGAAGCTCCCAGCACTTGGTGAGACTTTGTGTGGGAGCAGTGGGGTGCCACACCAGAGGGGCTGTGTCCCCACAGGGTTGCCACCCTCAGCCCCCACTGGCTCACCCCGTCCCCAATGCCTGAGGCAGGAAGCAGCATTTCCTTCCTGGAGCCCCCAGCAGCTGAGTGTGACTGCCTGCGTCAGACCCAGGAATAGCTCATCCCATGGGACACATCCCTGGGGGCCCTGAACCCCCCAGCCCGTGCCAGGAACACTGGGTACCTGCACTGATAAGAGGGGAAATGGCTTGTCCCCAGCTGTCACTGACCCAGCAGAGCCACATGCCTGTCCTGTGGTGTGCCACCAGGCTGCAATGGGACCTGTGTGCCTCTGTGCCGTTTCCTGGGTGATGTCCCCGTGCCGAGCCCCTGCAGCACTCAGGGATCAGGATGGGGCCAACACACTGAGTGGGGATCCCGGGGATGGCCTGTGCCAGCCACGCTGCTTGGGTAGCCACCCGGGCTGTGGGGGACAGTGCAGGCAGCAGGGACGTGCAGGACGTTCTTCCTTGTCCCCTCAGCCATCCTAGAGAACAAATTCCTCAAGAGCTGGGAAAACGCTGAACCGTGGCTCTGCTGGCAGCCAGCCCAGAGTGCTGCAGAGGGGTCAGCAGGGCCAGTGACAACCTGGCTGGTGGCACCGAATCTCTGTCACTGTGGAACCTGCTGGGTCTGCTGGGTGCACACGAGTCCCGGGGTCCCTGTGCCCTGGGGTCCCTGTGCCCTTAGCTCTCTGCCTTGGTGTCCCTGTGCCCTGGTGTCTTTGTGCCCTGTGTGCCCAGGCCAGCTCTCAGGATGGGGGCAGCCTTTGTATGGCCAAGCAAGGCAGGGGATCAGGGTCCCACCACAGGTGCACATGGCCCTGTGCAGAGCAGACAGCCACAGGCAAAGTGGGACTGCACATCTGGGCAGCTGTGGGCAGCAATGCCCCTCACCACAGCCCCAAGGAGCACGAGGCAGTGGAGCACTGGGCAGCCAGTGCCTCATTCCTTCCCCATCCCCATCCTGTTCTATCCATCCATCCCATCACAACAATTCCACCCCATCCCATCCCATCCCATCCCATCCCATCCCATCCCATCCTGCAGCGTAGCTCTCTCCTTTTAGAGGCAGCTTGCAGCTATGTTTTTTGCTGTTGTTCCTCGGCTTCCCAAATTTCAGCAGGGCTGCCCAAGAACGCTTGTTTTGGTCAGACTCCAGCCCTGAACAAACAAATGAGGGCTCAAAAGAGGCATTGGGTTCAGGGACAGATCGTAAACAACATTGCATCCCCGTCTGCTCTGCCCTGGCACGGGGAGCCCCACAGGGTGCTGAGAAATTGGGAGGTCTCCTGGTACCCAACAGGTTCCCCAGGTCCTCTCAGGCATCCCCAGCACTGGCCTCCCCCAGCAGCCCCATCCATGGCACTGGGGGCTGGCCCACCCTCCCCACTCAGCACCCCTTGGTGGGGACATGGCCAGGACCCAGCACACAAGGACACATCAGCTGCTTCTATCTCAGGAGGAATTAATTTTAGTTCAAACACAAACACTTGATGGTGCCGCTGGGTCTAGCGGGGGACTTGGGGTGGGATGGGGTCTCCAGTGAGGCAGTGGCATTTTGGCAGCTCTGAGGTGCCTGAGGCACAGGGGCTGGTGCTGCTCACCCTGGGATGTGTGCAGTGGTATGGGGAGCAGGTGAAGGGTTTTCCACCCACCTGTGACTCAAGGATTCCTGAGCCGGTGCTTGTGAAATGTTTAGAAATGCCAGAGCGGGACAGGAACTGGGGCATAGGGGAGGGATGTGGCTGCAAGAAGGCAGCATGGGATGATCCAGCTGTGGGCAATGGGATCCCAGCATGGGGACAGCAAGTGGCTGAGTTTTCTCCTGCTCCATGGTGATGTTTTGAGGTGAGCAAAACAGCACCACAGCTCCTCCCGCAGCAGCTCTGCCCTTATGGTGCAGAAATGAGTCTCTGAGGCCAGGAGAGCCCAGCTCACATCAGCACCCACAAGATTAAGGAGGGGGGATCCCAGATTCTCTGTCCTTGGCTCAGAGCCTGCCCCACTTGTGCTTGTGTCCCCTATGCCAGACATGCCTGGGGACACTGTGCCCCACTCCAGCTCCCAGGGAGCTGCTGGGGCCAGGATCCAGGGCTCCATCTCCAGGGCTCTCAGCCTTCCCTGTGCCAGCTTGACCTTTTCTGTGGGTATGTTCTGCCCTCAGCTCACAGATATGTTTATTTAAAAAAAAAAAAAAAGCAAGATTGAGAGGGAGAAAAGGCCTCCCCAAGCCCTGTGAAGCAACAAGATTAACGACGTGGTTAAAGGGAAACTCTCCAGCAATCCCTCAGCTCAGGGAAATGTTTTCCAGACGCGGCTTTCCGACCTTTCCCTGCTTCCTCCCTGAGAGCATGTTCCTGCGAGGGAAAATCCCCAGGGAAACGGGTGCAGGCAGTGCTGGCTGGGATGGTCAGCCCTGGGACCTTCCTGCCCCAATCCCTCCTGCCCCACATGGATGCTCACAGTGGAGTGATGGTTTTGCCACTGCCTGGTGCGGAGGAGGAGGGAGCAGTGAGATTTCGTCATGCCAAACAAGTGCAGAGCCCTGTGCCCTGGCCCACTGCCGGCCCCACTCCCACGCTGAGTATCCCAACACTGCTGCCTGCCTTGGTGCTGAACATTCTGGTATTCCATGGTGCCAAACATCCCAGCACTGCTCCCTGCCTGCCACCGTGCCAAGCATCCCAGCAGCGCTGCATTCCCACCCCGGTGCAGAACATCCCGGCACCACTGCCTGCTTTCCACGCTGCCCAGAGAGCAGCATCCCAACCCTGCTGATCCTGCTCCACGACCCTACAAGATGCAGGGGGATGTGGGGCTCTGCCTGCACCTCTGGGGAGCTCAGGCAGGGAGCAGGATCTGGGCAAGCAGGGAAGCAGCATCTGCGGGATGCAGGGAGCTGGGCAGCCCTCGTCCCTCCTGCTCTCAGGGGCTGCTTTCCCAGCGTGGGCGGCAGCGTGGCCCCTTCCGCTCCCTGTGGCCCCGCCGAGGGACCGTGCCCCCACCGAGGCCATCGCCCTGGGGAGGGGCTGAATGGGAACCTCATGGCGGGGCTGCCAGAAATAGCAAAGCCTTTGGGAAAGGCGGCTCCCCCGCGGGCTGGGAAAGCGGAAGCGTCATCTCAGCTGTGTCCGAGCTGTGTTCGCAGCCAGCTCCTTCCCAGCCCCGAGCGCTTGCAGGCGGTGGAGCGGCACCGGGTGCCGGACACCCACCCTCCCTGGCTATGGTGTCCCCTCACCCTCCATATCCCCAGTGGCTGGGGGCTGGCAGCTGATGCTGATGCCAGTGCCAGCCACTCCCTGCCTGGCCGCTTGGCACAGGCAACCCTGGCTGGGCATCAGCCTCAGCTCGCCAGCACACCTGGGCACACAGACGCCCATGCCAGGCCCCAGCTGGTACCACAGCCCAGGAATCTTGGCAGCCGGTGCTTGAGGAGCCTCCCCTGCAGCAGCTCAGCTCGCTCTGTCCTCTGATAAGATTCCAATGACCCCGAAGTGGGTCAAGCCTTGTGGAGACACAGGGCTGTGCCCAGAGGTGCCAGGCTCAGCTGGGATGCTGAGATAGAACCCAAAGAGGTGCCCAAATGACCCCCTGCACCCTCACTTCCCTGCACAGCTGGAGAGCTACATCCAGAGCAGCGTGAAGCCGGAGATGGCGGAGCTGCAGCAGACGGCAGTGCAGAACCAGACTGCCACCATGCTGGAGATCGGCAGCTCCCTGCTGAACCGCAGCGCCGAGCAGAGCCGCAAGCTCACCGACGTGGAGGCCCAGGTACGGCGCGTGTGTCCCCACGTCCCCGCCACCCTGAGAGGTGGTGGGTGGCACGGTTTGTCTGCAGATAAAAGCGATGCCCTGAGTGACACAGGGTTTAATGCACCGGTGCCAGAGACGGCCGGCCCGGTGACACCTGGGGTGTGGTGTGGCCCTGGCTGCTGATCCAAGGCTCCCCTCTGCTCCCGAGGCAGGTGCTGAATCAGACATGGCGCATCGAGATGCAGCTCCAGGAGAATTCCCTGTCCACCACCAAGCTGGAGAAGCAGCTGCTGCTGCAGACCAATGAGATCCACAAGCTGCAGAACAGAAACAAGTAGGGGCTGGGGTGGCTCAGGGAACCCCACAGCCCTTGGACCCCACAGGGAGGCTGGTCTCTACCACCTCACACTGCATTTTGAGGGGGCTTGAACCCCTTCACGTGCTGGCTGCGATCGCTGGGGGGTTGCACAGCCCCAGCACGGCCACTGGGCTTTGGGTTCCCCAGGCTGGGCACATCCCAGAAGTGAGGGTACAATCAGGGGGTGCAGCAGGGGGTGGGGACAGCAATGGGTCCCTGCAGACACGCTGGGACCGCTCTGCCACCCCATCACCGCTGCATCCCACTCCCAGCATCCTGGAGGTGCGGGTGCTGGAGATGGAAACGAAGCAGCAGGCGGAGCTGGCGGGAGCCCACTCAGAGAAGGAGAAGCTGCAGCGGCTGCTGAGCCGGCAGAGCGGCACCATCGAGGAGATGGAAAGGACACTGCTGGCTGCCAGTGCCAACACCAGCCTGCTGCAGCGCCAGCAGCTCCAGCTCCTCCGGTCTGTCCAGAGCCTGGTGCGCCTCGTCTCCCAGGGCAGAGGTGAGCGGGTGTGCGGGCACAGTGGGGGCAGTGGGAAAGCTCCTTGTTCTCCCAGGAGCGTGCCAGGGAGCCCCCTGTGGTCTGCTCACCTTGAGTGACTTCACCTCAAAAATCATAGAATCATTCAATCGTAGAATGGTTTGTGCTGGAAGGGATCTTAAAGCTCATATCACTCCAGCATCCTTCCACTAGAAAATGATCCTCTCATTGCTACCAGGGAGCAGCTTGGAGCCCCAAGGGCTGGGTCCATAGCCTGATGCCATTCCCAGCCATGGCAAACCCCCAGGGGTCAGGCTGGCAGCAGCCCTGGTGGCACAGCTGCCTTGCTCAGCCCTCAGGAGATGGCACAAAAGATAAAAAATAATCTGTGAGCATAAAGGGAGAGGGAAGAGCAGCAAAGCGTGGCAGGGCTGCAGGGCCATCACAGTTTCTGCCTTCTCATTGTCCCCTCTGCCACAGCCATGTCACCTGGGCAGGAGCAGCAATTCCAGGACTGTGCCGAGGTGCGCCGGGCGGGCATCCATGCCAGTGGCATCTACACCCTGCACATTGCCAACCTCAGCGAGCCCAAAAAGGTGAGCACAGTCCAGAGAGGGCTTCCCTGCCACACCCAGTGTTGCCCACCCAGTGCACACCAGCCCCACACCAGATCCCTGCTGCTTGGCACATCCCAGGGCAGTTTCCCCACCCCATCCAGCCTTGGGGGCTGCACAGGGGTGAAGGCAGCACCCACGGGATGAAAGCAGAGCTGGCACAGCCTTCCAAATGAGGGCATAAAACTGATTTTAGGCACCCTGACCTATAAGCACCAGACCCCAGCCGCTGTCCACAGCCATGGAGGGAGGAGAGAGCCCTCAGCCAGGCACGGGCACGGCACACCCTCACCAGCCCCTCAGCCAGCTCTAGCACCCACAGAGCACCCACGCTGAGCTGCCCAGCCTGGCAGGGATGCACCTGGCTCCGAGCCACCCGCAGGTGTCCCTCGCTCCCCTTGCAGGCATACTGTGACATGGAGACGGATCGAGGGGGCTGGACCATCATCCAGCTGCGTGCCAACGGCAGCCTCAGCTTCCAGAGGAGCTGGAGGGAGTACAAGCAGGTGTGTGCCTGGCCGGGGAGGGGGACACCCTGGGGGCACCCCGGGCAGCCTGAACAATCCCCCTGCTGCTCCACAGGGCTTTGGGGACGCGTCCGGGGAGTACTGGCTGGGGAATGAGGCCGTGCACCTGCTGACCAGCCGGGTGCCCTACGCCCTGCGGGTGGAGCTGCAGGACTGGGAGGGCGGCCAGGTGTATGCCCACTACGGGAAATTCCAGCTGGGCAGTGAGCGGCAGTTTTACAGGTAGGAGAGAGGCACTGTGGGAACAGCCACCCCGAACTCCCCATCTCTGACTGTCCCCAAGCCCTGTGGGCAGCAGTGCCCACAGTGAAGGGCTGGGTGGGGTGTCCCGGGGAGGTGCAGGATCACCGGGGGCTTCACTGGGTTGTCCTGGTGTAGTTATGGTGCCAGGTGCCAGGCACATTGCTGTGACACTTTCATCTCTCCCTGGGCTTCTGAGAAGTAGATTTTTAATGTATAAACTTGCATCAAGACAGTGGGATTTGCCATCCCCATGGGAGCAACGTGGGCACTTGCACTGAGGTTCTTTGTTTGGGCAAGGGAGGTGATACAGCTGTGGCCACCAGGCATTTCCAGGGGTGTTGGGTTTCCTCAGGCTGTCCATGTCCACAAAGGGATGCTGTGCTCCTAATGCTTAGCTTGCCATGACCATGTACTCCTGGCCATGGGCAGGAGGGTGGAAAGCAGCTGGGCTGGAGGTGGAACCAGACCCCAGACATGCCCTGCACCATCCAACCCATGCATGCACCGAGCTGACCCCAGCAAGAGAACCAGAGGAGACTTGGGGGTCCTCTCTGCCCCAGCATACCACAACCCCCACTCTTGGGGGCCAAGGACAGGAGGCCAAGCTGGAACTGCAGGATCTCTGCCCACATCCCTCTGTGCTGTGTTCATCTCCTGGCAGCCCCTGAGCGGTGCTGGGGGCTCTGTGACCCCCTGGCAGCCGGCAGTGACAGTGGCTGTGTTCCTGGGCACAGGCTGTCGCTGCAGGACTACAGTGGCACAGCTGGGCAGCAGAGTGGCCTGGCACTGCAGGGCACCCAGTTCAGCACCCGCGACGCCGACAACGACAACTGCCTCTGCAAGTGTGCCCAGATGCTGTCGGGAGGTGAGTGGAGCAGGGGGACACCCCCATGCAGCACCCATGGGTGCCAGCCTGCGATGCCACCTCCCTGCCCTTCTCCCTTCCCACAGGATGGTGGTTTGATGCCTGTGGCCTCTCCAACCTGAATGGCATCTACTACCCGGCCCGGAACAACATCCGCAAGCTCAACGGCATCCGCTGGCACCACTTCCAGGGGCCCAGCTACTCCCTGAAGGGCACCCGCATGATGATCCGACCCACCAGCTTCTAACGTGCCCACGGCAGTGCCAGCACTGAGAGACAAGTCCGGGACAAGGGATGGTTGGGGGCGGCTAAGATGCCCCAGCTGCTGCAGGGAAACTTGGCCATGAGTTTATTTTTTTACTCTCGTTTATCCCATTTTTCAGAAGTCTGCAGTGTCACCACGGCCATGCTGGAGGAACCGTGGGCAGGGGTGAAGGGCGCTGCAGGAGCTGGAGCTGCAGGAGCTGCAGGAGTGGGACAAAGCCAGACTTGCCAAAGTGGGCTCCAGCATATGGAAACCCCCTGATCTCACCTCAGATCCTCTCCCCGAATTTCTGCTGGACCTCAGGGTTTTGTCTTGGGGACAGGGCTCCAAGACCCCCCCAGTGATGGGGCTCTGAGAGCCCCTGAGACCATATGCATGCAGAGGGACCCCAGACATGATGGGGGCTTTGCCTTTTCACTGGTTATGGATATTGTAAATGCCCCACCATCCCACTTTCCTGCAGGATTAGAGGAGCTGGATGGGACAGGAATCCTGATAAGCATGGAGGCTGGTGGTGTCCCTCCTTCCCCTTTTGTCCAGACACAGCCATGCAGAGGCCCACAGGCTGTCCCCTTCCAAGCATGGCCCCAGCCACTGTCCCCATCTCTGGCAGGACAGGCACGGCTCCTCATGGGATGGAGCTGGGTTTCTCCAGCTCTCAGAGAGGACAGAAAGAGCAGGGGGTATCCTTGGGGACATTCATGGGGACCAGTCCTCGGATGGCCAGTGGCCCAGTTCTGGAAGGCGCTTGCTGGGAGCAGACACTGCAGTGGCAGGGGCTGGCAGGGCCCCAGGACAGGCAGGAAGGGGCTGGGGGCTCGTGGGTGGGGAGGGGGCTGTGGGTTACAGGGGCTGGGAGCGGGAGGTGGTGGGTGCTGGCACCGACACCGGCTGTGCACGCAGCAGAGGGGGGCTCCTGCTGCCTGCCCTCATCACTGTCCCGAGGCACCCGCTAATTAACGCTGATTAAAGCATGTGACGTTGTTGGCGCTTCCAGAAGATGCTCATCAGTGGGGAATAATTAAAAAATGGAAAACACGGGGGGCGGTGCTGCGGGTTTTCCTTCTGGCCTGGCTGCCTGCCTGCAGCTCCTGCCTGCTCGTGGGGCACCCGTGGGGAATCTCAGCGCAGAGGGTGAGGGTGATGGACATTTCCCCGGCTGTCCCTCCTCCCTGGAATAACTGATGGCCTCAGCTGTGCTCCCCATGAAACCGGAGCCACCGGGAAGCAGCTGCCAGGGAAAGTGATAGGGAGCATGGGGCTGTCCCCAGCAGGGACATGCAATGGGGGGGCATTCTGGGGGGGGACACATGTGTCTGAACGTGTCTGTGCCAGGGTTTCATGCTGGCAGTCCCATGGGTGAGGGTCAGATGGAGACTCCTGGTTCAGGAACAAGGCTGCTGTGTGTGCATCTGTGTGTGCACATCGAAATGCTGCTCACAAACACGCGTGCACATGGACACACAGACATCCTGCGTGCATGGGATCGTGCACACATGAGCACACAGGGCTTTGGATGGCCGTATCAGGTCCCATTCATGCTGGGCATGGGACACCAGAGCCACACCAAGGACTGGCAGCACCTGAGGGACAGCCCAGCCCTTTACTGGCTGGGGACTGGTGGGCCCCCCCTCTTCTCCTTAGCAATAGCAACAAATTTAGACCGAGCCCTGGGACACACCACGCTGAGGAATCCGACAGCACAGCCGGTCCCAGCACCAGCGAGGATCTGGTTCCCTCAGAGATTTCCCCAAGGGCAAAGCCTGTCCCCAGGCGATTGCCCAGGGTCCCTGTCACCCTCTGGTTTCCGGAGTGTTTTCTTTGGGGAGGCACCACAGTGCCCCGTGCCATCATTAAGGATCCCCTGGGTATGCATGTCCTCCCAGAGCACTTCATCAGCCTGACTCACAGCCACATGCCATCCCCGTGTCCTGTCACCATGTCCTGACACCACATCCTCCCTCCACATTCCCAGCAGCTGGACCTGACAATAACCCAGCGGGAGTCACGTGGACCCTGCACCCTAAGCAGGGGATCTGTGTGGACACACAACAGCACAAACAGAACACAACAGAAATCAAGCTGGGGTGGTAAATTCTTCTTTATGACAGCTTTTCTGGGGACCCCAAGGGCTGGATGGAAGCCCAGCCAAGGGCCCGTGGTGCTGCCTTGGCCGGCAGCTGCTGGGGAGCTGCCACTGAAGGGAGACAGAGGCAGCCCCAGGGTTCAGGTGGGGTCCCTGGGTGCAGATGCTTGCTGGTGGCTTTGACGTCACCTTCCCCAGCAGACACCTGCCTGCATGGGACATCAGGAGCACGGTGACTGCAGGGCACAGGTGGCACCTGAGGCGCCGGGGGAGCTGTGGTGCCATGCGAGGCTGCCCTGGGAGAACACACGGGCGCTTTTCATCTTCAAAGCGCTCCCCGCGCCAGCTTTCATCCCAGCCCACCTGGGAGGCCTCTGCTGCTGCCACCCCCATCTCCCAGCTCCTGGAGAGCCGGGACCTGGCCAAGCTTTGCAGGAGGGAGGGAAGGAGGCGGGGAGGGTGCATGGCACAGAGGGGAATCCCAGCGGCTGGGGCTCTGCCGGGACCTGCCAGAGCCAACCGCCGCCCTGCCGTGCCCGCCGGGCCCCGCGCTGGCACTCTGCAGCACGGAACCCGTGATTCCCTTCCAGCACCCGTCCACTCAGCACCCACAGCCCTGCAGAGCTACTGGCACCCCAAGAGTCCCTGTCCCATCCCAAATTCCACCACCCCAAGAGACAACACACAGCCTCCAAAACACAGGCATTTAATAAAACTGGCTGCATTAAAATTACTGTTATTATTTACAGATCAAACATAAGGAAAAGAGTAGAAAAGAGGAACTGTTGTCTTCATAAATACCAGGCCCAGCATGGTGGGGACTTCTTGCCCACTGGCAGTCAGGAAGGGGAACACAGGCACCCACAGACACTCACACAGACACACAGCCACACAGCCCTGGGCAGCTTGAAGCAGGGGGTCAGGTTTCTCCCTCACCCCTCAAAGCACCAGGCTTTTCTTCAGCAATAAGATGGGACCACCAGGATGTGGCCACCACCCCAGGCAGTGGGACCCCTTCCGTGGAGGCTGCAAGGGGACAGCTGTTTCACCAGTGCAGTGTCCCTGCTCCATGCAGGGGGACCCAGCCCCTTGCACCCCACCCAGGGTGCTGGTGAGGAGCAGGACAGGCAGGAGCTGCCAGCAGTACAGGCAGGGCAGCCACACATGAGGCCCTGTGGGTGTTGAGGACCAGCCCCACACCCAGGGACACGTGTCCTCTGCCTTCCCATGAGCTCGCAGGGCCCTGGTTCTCCAGTGCTGGCACAGGGGTCTGACCATGGATCCCTGGCACATCAGGCCAGTGATGCTATGGCACAGCAGGGCTGAGTTCAAGGGTCCTGTCACCACCAAGAGCTCCCTGCTCCTCCCAGGGCACAGCCAGTGCTTTGTCCCCATCCAGCATTGCCCACTTATGAGCGACCCATCCCAGGTGCCCAGCACGGCACTGCTACACGTCGGAGACCTGCTGGGGCTCCCTGGCCTGGCGCAGCCCGTAGAGCCACTTGATGACGCGGGCGTTGCGCTCGATGATGGAGATGCCGTAGGGCACTCGCTCCGCCGGCCGCCCCTCGGGGGTGGCGGCGCTGGGTGGCGAGCGGCCGCCCTCCGAGCTGGCCGTGCTCACGCTGTGGAACTTGAGGGACACGATGTCAGAGCTGGCGCGGGCGAAGCGCTCGGCCCCCATGTCCTGCATCTCCTCGGGGTCAAGGCCGCAGTAGTTGAAGAAGCGCTCCAGGTCGGCGGTGGCCCGCGAGAGCCGATCGCTCAGGTCCGACTTGGAGCGGTGCAGCAGCGGCTGCCGGCGGGCGCTCTCCGGGCGGGCGGGTGAGCTCCGGGACGGGGTCACAGGCAGCCCACCTGGCATGGGGGATGCAGGCAGCGGTGTCACTGGGCTCCGCGGAGCTGCACAGGGACGGACGTCCACCCTCCGCACGGCCACGCTGCCGGGGGGCTTGGTGGCGGCCGGGCTCTCCGGTGGCTTCACAGCCCCCTCCACCGCTGGCGCTTCCGCCCGCCACCTGCACTCCCTGCCCAGCGGGCTCTCCGCCTTGGGGAAGGGGCTGTCACAGAGGTTGATGAGGTTGTTGAGGATCTCCAGGTCAAGGGAGGTCTTCGGGCTGGCAGCGTCGGCGCGGCGTGGCCCCGGGGGTGCCCTGCGGCTGGGGGTGAGCACAGCCCGGCGCACCCCGGGGGTGAAGAGGGGCTGCTTGAGCAGCAGTGGCTTCACCGGCTCCTGCTTGGTGCTGGCGACCTTCTGGCTCTTCACGTACTTGGCCTTGTCGGCCTCCAGCCTCTCCACTG
This sequence comes from Pyrgilauda ruficollis, assembly GCF_017590135.1. Classification (NCBI taxonomy): domain Eukaryota; kingdom Metazoa; phylum Chordata; class Aves; order Passeriformes; family Passeridae; genus Pyrgilauda; species Pyrgilauda ruficollis. The sequence continues at coordinate 814,514 of NW_024511099.1, forward strand.
CGCTGGGCTTGCCGGCCCCCGGCTCGGCGTGCCGGCGGAAATACGCGGGCCCTTTGCGGAGGATACGGACGGGCATGGCCGAGGTGAAAGGCGCCGTCACCGTCACCCCCTTCATGGTGTCACCGGCTTGCAGCGCCTCGACGGGCATCCTCCGTGCCGGCACCGGGACACGGGTGAGCGGCCGCCACGGGCAGCGAGGGGCTCGGGCGCCGTCGGCTGCGAAAAGGGGCCGGAGTGAGAGCGGGGCCGGAGTGAGAGCGGCGGCGATGCTGCCCCTGCCCGCGCCCCGGCCCCACGGCAGACAAAGACAGCCCGGGCTGTGCGGTACGGCGCTCGCTGCGCCCCCGGCTCCGGGCTGCCTATTTGAAGGCGGTCACCACGCCTCCGCCGCCGCCGAGCCTCCCCGACAAGCGCCCCGGCCAATCCGCGCCGCACGCCTGCTTCAAACCGCACCGGGGCCAATGGCGCCGCCGGGGAGGGCGCCCCGGTCCCGGCGAGGGGCACCCTGCGGAGACAGTGGGGGCGGAGAGAGCCAAGCACCCCTCACTGATGCTCTGCCCAAGCCGCAGGTGCCGGGGGTGCATCGCCCGCCTCAAGGGGTGCATTGCGTGTGCCCATCGTCCGTGCTCAGGGGGGCACTGCCCACATCCAGGGGGCATTTCCTTCACCCAGTGCATCGCCCACTCCCAGGGGAGCACTGATTGCTCCCGAGGGTGCCTCATCTGCATCCTTGCATCGCCCATGCCCAGGGGTGCATTGCCTGCTCCCAGGTGTGCATCCCTCATGCCCAGGGTTCCATCACCCACCGCCCTGCCGGGCTGGTGGATTCGGTGCTCCACTCCCTCTGCTGTTCCCTCGGCTCTTGCAAGCTCCGGCGCTGCTCCCAGGCTCCCTCCCTGCTCTCACCCCGGAGCTCCTTGGAAAGTAAGTGGAGTTCTCGGGGGTTTCCTCTCGTGCTTCCCCGGCCGCGGTGAGCTCGGGGCAGCGTGAGGCCCTGTGCACCCCGTGTCCTTGGGTCCCTGCCAACCCCAACAAGCGCAGCCGCCACAACGGTCGCACCAGCCCGCCCAGAGCGAAAAGCGGGGGGAGGGCACCCAAACCAGCCCTACACCCTTCTGCAGCCCCCTGAGCAGAGCTGGGCACACCCAGAGTAGCCCCAACACCCAGAGGGGCTCAGCAGTGGCAGGGCCCACAGGAGCATATGTGGGTCAGACCCCCTCCCCCAGCCCCTTTCCCAAGCTGCTCTGAGATTCTCCTGAGGTCCCGATTTGGGGCACTGATGAGCCCGAGGATGTGGCAGCAAGCCCCAGCACTCACCAGGTGCAGTGGTGGGCAGGGCGGAGCCGGTGTGCTGTGGCCTCACTTGCTCCCGTGGCAGCCCCGAGCCGGCAGCTGCCACCGTCACCCGCTCACCTGCGTGCACAAACTTCCTGGGAGCAGCCCAGCGCCTGTCCCAGCGGCAGGAGCCAGCCCTGGCACCCACAGCCCCGCCGAACCGTGGCTGAGCCATGTCCGCACCCCCTAGCAGCCCACGGGTGCCAGATTCCCCAGAATCTGGACCCCAGCAGGATCCCTGCACAGCACACGGTGCATCCCCGCGACACGCTGTGACAGACGAGTGGCCATGGGGGAGGCTGGCTGCCCCTCTACCCCGTTCCCGTCCCCTGCCTGGGGGGGCATGCTGTCTCCTGACCTGAAAAATGTCTGCAGGGGGGCGGCCAGGCGTGCTGACAGCTGGGAACGGTCCCAGCACCGGCATAGATCCTCCTGCCTCCTCCCCGGGGCAGCTTTCTGCACCCTCTGCCCAACCCCTCGGGTCCAGTGCTGCCCAGCCCCTGTGCCAATGGCCAGCTTCACTGCCCTTGTACCTGTGCCCAGCACAGGGAGGGCTCCCGGTTCAGCACGGGGGTGCAAAAGTGTCCCCCAGGCAAGGCAAAGATGGAAAATGTCCCCATGTCAGGCACTGGAGTTCAGCCTCGTACCAGACAGCCAAGCCACAGAAGAGATAGCTGCGAGGTGCAGGGACAAGGACACGGCAGCCCCAGCACAGCCACCAGTGGCCGGTGTGGGGACCCCTCCCCAGCACGGACAGCCCGGCCGGGCACAACCTGCTGCTCCACATTCCTGCAGAGCTGAGCCACTGCGCTGGCACGGCCACACCGAGCTGGGCTGCGCCGAGCCAAGCGGAGCCGAGCGGAGCCACCCTCCGAACAGCCCCAAAAACTCGGCAGCATAATCCCATGCCCCGAACCCAGCTGGAGTTCAGGGATCTGATCTCTGGGCATTGTCCAGTGTGGTCCCAGCTCCTCTTCCTCCTGGGGTGGGCAGTCCAGCCAGGTTCACATGGCCCACCGGGTCACCTCCAGCCTGGAGGAGCTGCTCCAGAGGTACACGGTTGTGACCCCTTCACCGGCTCACCCCGTCCCACTCTGCTGGCACTGAACCAGCACGGGACCAGCACCACCTCTGCCACCCACCTGGATTGGCCTCCTCGGCACGGATCAGCTGCCACCCTTCTTCTCCCTGCTCTCTTTCCGAGGGTGTCCCGACGGTGTCCTGCTGTCCCCACCCTCCTGCTCCCCAGCCACGTCCTCCCGGTGTCCCCGCGTGATGGCGGCTGGAGGGTGCTGGAGCGGTTCTGCATGCGGCGGCTGCCGCTGAGTCAGCGCCGGGTGAGGACGCCCTCCGAGGCAAATCAGCACTCACATGGGATGGAAACCACAGGGCATTCCTCCATGCCAGCTGCGTCATGCAGCGTGCCGCTGCCCGGTGACGTCCCAGCTGCCGGTTCAGCCCGCGGTGCCGGCCTGGCAGCCTGGATGCACACACGGCCCGAGGTGCTCACAGTGACAAATCCAAAATCCTTCTGGATGTCGCTGCTCGCTGTGGGCAAAGGGTGCTGGTGCTGGTTTAGGGCTTCAGGGACACAGGGGAAATTCCCAGCCTTGCTGTGGGCACCCCAGTTCCCTCATGTCACTGGTATGATCAGTTGGCAGGGCCTGCTCTCATTTGGAAATCTCATCTTGTTTCTCCAATCACCCAGCAGCAATAAACTCCAAAACATAGGAAAATAAACTGGATAGCAGGAAGAGAGGTGACAGACAGGATCACCAAGCCTGCAGCCACTTGGACCTGCTGGTCTGAACCCAGCCCAGGCAGGTTGGCCCAGGTACAGGCATCTCTGTTCAGCTCTGCACAAAGGGAATGAGCATTTGGCTCATGTTGCGGAGCTCAGTTACAGCCCTGCATTGTTCAAACGCTCCTGGAGCAAGACAAGGAGCTGGTGAAGGGAGAAAGGCCAAGGGAAGCACACAGTCTGGGAGCCAGAGGGCTGCCCTGAGCCCAGATTCGCACAACGGGCTCAGCTAGAAAATCCCAGTTGGTAGGCGAGGGCAGAGCCCGCAGGCTGCGTCCCCCCACAGGTGCCGAGGCTGTGCGGGTGCAGGCAGGAGGCTGCAGGAGCTGCTCGGGCACGTCTGGCCCGTTGGAGCGGGGCGTTGGATCCAGGCAGCGCCCCAAGCCTCGCCCTCCCCGGGAGCAGCTCGGGACATGCCCCAGGAGGACAGCCTCCTGCAGGAATGCTCCCCCAGCACCCGCTGCAGCATCCCCACCGCTGCCCCAGGAACACAGGGATGGTGTTTGTGAGCAAAGGGACAACGAGGTGCTGGCAGTGCCTTTGCTCCCACCTTCTACAGACACCCTCGTGCCACTGCCAGGACCTCCTGGATGCTAAATTGAGCTGCCAAGGAGAAGAAAACACACTCCGCAGCCAATCCCCCCCTGGAAGTGCTGGGTGGAGGCAGCTACGGGTGCCTGGCAACACCTGCCAAGCCGCAGGGCTGGGGCTGGGCAGTGTGGGCACCCCCACGCAGAGGCACCCCCAGAGCTGAGAGCTCCCCAACCCCTTCTTCTTGGGTGTTGACTCCCAGTGTTTTATTGCAGCCTGTTGCTGTGCCCCAACCCAGGATAAACCACCTCCTGCTCCTGGCTCAGTTTCCCCAGCAAGAGCTCCACAGAGCTGCTCCAGAAGGAAGATGGGGACATGTTGCCCATGGGGAATAGGGAGGCACCCGCTGCACCCAGCATCACCCCATTCATTCCCTGTGGGCAGAGGGAACGATGCTGCCTGCACCCGGATGTTCACACTCGGTCTCTGCTCAGGGATCCGGGAGCCAGGGAGGTGACAGATGGGGACATGCTGGGCACGGGGCCTTTGTCTGGCCGGTGGTGGCGGCGGCACAGACCCGCAGATGGCGGCTGCCGTGGGGCCGTGGCCGCAGCCCATGGCCAGGCAAGCGCTGGGCCCTGGGGATCCGGCCCTTTTGTTGGGGTCTCACCTCCGGCAGCGGCCCCTTCCCTGCTGCCCCCCACCAGCCTTTCCACTTTCAACTTGACCTGCTCCTTTCACATGGAAATGGAATGCAAATTGGGCTAGGGCTGGAGCTGTCAGGGTCCAGGCGGAGACCCGCCAGCAGGTCCCCAAGTCTGGGGGTCATACCCTCTCAAATAGGCTGGCCAGTAGTCCCTGGAGTGAGGGGGTCACCTTGTCCCCCCACAATGGAGCAGCAGCCACCCTCTGCCCAGGCAGACCATCCCCACTGCTCACACATGGAAGATATTATGGGATGGGTCTCACTAGGGCTGAGCTCAAGGACAGATCCCTGGTTTTCTGGGCTGCCAGTGTTTCCATGCCACCCTGCCACCCCCATGGCATGGGCAGTGTGCCCACCCTGGGATCCCTGCTGCACCCCCTGGCATGTGCTGGCTTGCGGTTGGGATGGGCTCCCCAGCCCTGGCTGGGTGAGGAGGGGGCTTCCTGGAGGGATGGCCATCACAGCCCAGCAAAGTCCCGCAGGCAGGGACCACTCGGCTACCAAATGTTGCCATCTGCTCCGGGGCCTTCGCTCGCATCTGCCGGGGGTGTGGAGGGGAGAGGGGCCGGGAGTTCAGCTGCGGGGCGGGCAGGGGGCGGAGGAGGCACGGGCAGGGCAGGCAGCACGCGTCGGGTGGATTTGGGTGAGTAGCGTGAAGGGGCAACACGAGGGTCCCACACCCAGCCCCCCATCGAACTGCCTCTGCCCCGGAGCCATTAGCCCCTGGGAAGGGTCTCACTGCCGGCTGAGCCGGCTCTTTGTGCCGGCAAATTAAACACAGGACAATTGCTGTCCCCTCCCTGTCCCCATACCCATGGACACACCATGACCTCAGCTGCCCCACACCCACCCCAAGCTCCCTGTGCCTGGTTTCCCCAGCACCTTGCACCTGTTCCCCACCTTCCAGGTCCCTTGGGGTTCTGTACTGGTTTGACTGGGATAGAGGCTTTTTGCCATAGGAGCCGGGGGGGGACTGTTTTGGAGTTGTGCTGAAAGCAGTGCTGATAACCCAGGAGTGTCTGATCTTGGCTGAGCCATGCTCACAGAGCCCCAAGGACTTTTCTGCTCCTCCTGCTGCCCCACCAGCGAGTGAGAGCGCTGGGGGTGCATAGAAATTGGGAGGGGATGTGGATGGAACAGCTCTGCACTCCCCCTCTCCCCCCCAGGGATACCCCGGACTATAGGACAGCCTTGCTTTTCCTATTAAGCTGATCCGTCAGTTAAGTCCGTTTTACCATTTTATCTTTCCCCATTTTGTACCCCATCCCACCGGGTGTGTGTGTGTGTGTGTGAGTGAGCAGTTGAGGTGGGCTGAGCAGCCTGCTGGAATTAAATCACAGCAGTACCACCTCAAACTGTGACCATCCCCCTCCACTGTCACCCAGCGTCTCTGCAGCCCCGGAGACAAGACTTGTCCCCACTACACCCAACGGTCCTGGCTGCCATGGGTGCTCCCACAGGCGCAGGGCAGGGTGGAGGAGCAAACTGCAGTCCCCCGGAGGGACAGGGACAGGTACAGGCACTGCAGACAGGTAGGGCAGGGAAGCAGGCGGGGAAGCAGACGGGAGAAGGCAGCCCCAGGTTTTGCAGGGCTGCAGCCCGCTCTCCCAGCGACACCCGGTGGGTGCTGGGGGAAGAGCCGCCTGGGGGATGAGGCATCCTGGGGCGGTGGGTCCTGGGCTGGGAGGGGGGCTTGCTGCTGGGGGTGACCAGGGGTCTCTCTCCTCACCCGTGTCACCTCCCGACCGGTGCAAATGGCTCATCCGCTGGCTCGCGGCTTGGTCCCAGCACTGTCCCGAGGTGGGACAACTGCCACATTCGGAGGTTCCCCAGCGCCCCATGCCAACCCGTGACCCCGCAGAGATCCCGATGGGGACAGGAACCGTCATCGGGTGACACTTGCACCTGCAAGAAGAGTCTGTGATAGGTGGGACGCAGTTCAGGCGGGGACAAGGACAAAGTCCAGGACACCGCCAAGAATTATAACCCCCCTGAGCTCGGGACTCTGCCAGCCGGGGCCAAGACGAAGAGCAGAGCAGGGCCAGGCTGTCACCGGTCCGCATCCGGAGGTGGTGACGCGCCCGCCTCACGTCACCGCTCCGGCAGCCAGGACTGGCTCCCGCCCGCGTGGTGCTGCCGGTTTCCCAAAGCGCAGTGAGTTACCCTTGGGAGATTGCCGAGGCACCGGTCCGACCGGAGCCCGTTTCCTTCCTGGCTGCTGCTGCAGCCCCGCTGCCCCCCCGCGGCGCCGGGGCCATGGCTGGGTCGTTGCGCCCGCCGGGCTCAGCCCCGTGAGACGTGAGTTTCCTCTGGCGGCCTCAGCGCCCCGGGGAGGGCTGGAGACGGCTCTGCGGGACCGGGGGTGGCACGGAGCGTAGGGACATGGGACCTGAGAGTTCCTGCCAGCAGCGGGATGGGAGTGGGTAAGGGATGTGTTCGGAGCCCAGCTGACTCAGCTGGCTGGTACGAGCAGAGGCTGGGCTGCAGGTTGGGCTGCCGGGGCCTGTCGCCCGCGGCACCGGAGCGTGTCGGAATCGCGCGGGTCCCGACTGGAAGGGGACGGGCGCTGCGTGGCCCTGCCCTGCAGATGCAGGGGGAGGTACGAGGCGTCCATTCCCAGCAGAGCAGCTGCCCAGGACGCTCAGCTCCCAGGTGAGAGCCCCCTTCCCCCTGCACCCGGCCATGCCGAGCCCTTCCAGGCTGCACGGAGCTGCTACGTGAGCTGGCACAGGTTCAATGCCCTCCTGGGTATCGCACCTGCCGCTGCCAAGCCCCAGCGCTCTGGGATGAGACCAGGTGAAGCTCATCAGGATCCACACCCAGGGCAGGAGAGCACCGTGTCATCACTTGAAGGGGGCAGAGGGGTCCATGGGGCCTGCAGAGGGCAAAGTGGGGCTGGGCTGGGCTGTGCGTCCCACACCCTCACGGCACGTAGAAGGAAGCTGTTCTGCCAGCACAGGGGGTGGTCATGGGAGGACAGGGTCAGGATCTGGAAGGGTCAGATCTCACCTCACCACTCATCAAAGTCTCTCCCCACAGCACAGCAGCGTCACTCACAGGCCCAGGCACCCAGCCCTGAGCCATGGCACTGCTCACCCACTTTCTGGCCTGTGCCTTCGGCATGGGCTCCTGGGTGGCCATCAATGGGCTGTGGGTGGAGGTGCCCCTGCTGGTGACGGTGCTGCCGGAGCAGTGGTACCTCCCCTCCTACATCACCATCATCATCCAGATGGCCAACGTGGGACCACTCTTCGTCACCCTCATGAATCGCTTTCGGCCTGGCTTGATGAAGGAGGTGGCTGTTATCTATGTGATCGTGTCCGTGGGTGTCATGGCCTGCTTGCTCCTGGCTTTCCTCTGGAACCACACGTCCCTCATTGCCGGGACATCCCACAGCATCCCCTTCCTAATCCTGACCTTCTTCCTGGCCCTGGTGGACTGCACCTCCTCTGTCACCTTTCTGCCTTTCATGATGCAGCTGCAGCCCCAGTACACGAACACCTTCTTCATAGGTGAAGGGCTAAGTGGGCTGATCCCTTCTCTCATTGCCCTGGGCCAGGGCTCTGGTATCTCCAGCTGCACCAATGTCAGCTACAAGGTCAACATCACCACCGGCAACGAGACCGTGGAGAGCACCACCTTCCATGTGGAGACCAGCTACCTCCCACCCAACTTCTCCACCCTCGTCTTTTTCCTGCTGATGACTGCAATGATGCTGACCTGCTTGCTGGCCTTCTTCTTCCTCACCCGGCAGCCCAAGGTGTGGGAGCTCTCTCAGCAGCACCTCTTTCCCAGCAGCATTGTGCTGAACTCATTTGACCAGATCCATGATGAGGGAGCCGACTTGCACCTGAGCAGAGGCTGCTCATGCCCAAAGGATCCCAAGGGACCTGGGGACATCCTGCCACAGAAAGTCTCCTACTCCCTAACCCAGCTCACCCTCATCTACCTCCTCATCGCCTGGGTGAGCGCCCTGACAAACGGGGTCCTGCCATCCGTGCAGTCCTACTCCTGCCTGCCCTACGGACACACCACCTACCACCTGGCAGCCACGCTCAGCTCCATGGCCAACCCCCTGGCCTGCATCGTGGCCATGTTCCTGCCCAGCAGGTGAGTTGCCGGGCCCTGGGAGTTGCAGCAGGGTGCACACCAGGGGCTTCTGCCCCAAAAGTGGCCCCTACTTTGCAAGGGTTGGGGGTGTAGGCACTGGGTGGGAGAGGGCCTGTGGGGTGTCCATGCCCTGGCAGCACAGACACCCCAGGAAAGAAGGATGGAGCCAGGAAGGAGCCAGAACATGCTGCGTGTCTGTGCTGCTCACCAGGGAAAGGTGGTGTTCTCCAGTGACACTCACATGTCCCTTGCAGGTCCCTGGCCCTGATGGTCATCCTCACTATAGCAGGGACAGGCTTTGGTGCCTACAACATGGCCATTGCAGTGATGAGCCCCTGCCCGCTCCTGCAGCAGTCCCAGTGGGGCGATGTCATCATCGTAAGTCACGGTGTCCCTCTCACTCAGGGAGGTCTTTGACACCACACCTGGTCCTGACCTCACCACGATGTCCCCACAGTAGGGAACCCCTGGCCCTGACCACTTTTCCACCTGTGCCACCAGGTCCTCTCCTGGGTGCTGTTCACCGGGACGCTCTCCTACATGAAGGTGATGGCCGGGGTGATCCTGCGGAGCCGCAGCCACAGAGCGCTGGTGTGCTACGGGGTGCTGGAGCAGCTGGGCTCCCTCCTCGGGGCACTGCTCATGTTCCCCCTTGTCAACGTCTATGGCCTTTTCAAATCTGCTGACTACTGCAGCCCGCAGTGCCCAGCATGAGTGGGGTGGACACCCCAAGACCGCTGCTCTTGCCTGCACGAACTCCCAAAATCAGCAAGGCTGGCTGGCTGGGAAGCAGCGCTGGGACCAGGACGGCTGCAGACACAGCTCCCTGATGGGCTCTGCCAGGGCGCAGCATCTCCAGGGCTTTGTCTCCAGCCTGGGCACGGGGTGTTCCCATCCTGTGAAAGCAATAGAAGGTGTTTTATTTTATTCAGCCCTCTGCCTCCCTGCTGCCTGCACACCCCATGTTGAGGGGGCTGTGTGTGCCAGTGCCCCCCACCTGGGTACCTCTCAACTGGGGCCTTGCCCAGTCCTTTCCCCTGGGGGGTCTGGCACTGTCTGGCATCGTGCCCTAAAGCCCCCCTGGGCTCTGTGGGTGGGCACAGCCCCAGCTGCACCGGTGGCGTTCCTGGCCCTTGCGCTGTGGCAGCTGCCCCCAGACAGGGGGTTTGCAGCCAGCTGGGGGGAGTGGGGACAAAGGCGGCCATGGGGAGGGGCATGGTGGGGGAACACAGAACATTCACAAGGCCCCCAGTAGCAGCTGGGGAAACTGAGGCACAGTGGGACTGGAGCGACATGTGTGATATTTGCCACCCTCTGCTGTGGTCCCATCCATGCTTTCTGCTTCTTCCCCACAGCCCTGTGCCCCCCTGCACCCCATTTCAGCCCCGCTGCACCTTGAGATGGGCAGAGCTGGAGAGGGGCTGCAGCAGAGCCTCGCACCAGAGCAGTGCAGGCAGAGTGCCCATGGCAGGGGTGGCACAGCACCAGTGCCCGGGCTGGCCCTGGTACCTGGTACCTAGCTGTGCCCCAGCCATGCCAGCAGGGCAGGGGCCGGGTGTGCACTGGGACATGGCAGGCACGGGAGGTCAGGGCAGTGCAGCCCCGGGATGGGACAGCACCCGTGCCCTGCACGCGCCTGCGCCCCTTCCCTGGGGCACGAGGCAGCCGGGCCTTTGTCCCCGGCCCTTTGTCTGGCATCTGCTCCCTGCGCCGGCGGCAGCACCAGACCACGGATTGGAGCCACTTCGGGGCTCCGGCTGCGACCCGGACGCCTCTGGGAAGAACGAGATTGGAATACCTAATGGCCAGCAGCCCCCCAGGCTGGCAGTGGTGGGGGTCCTGCAGCTGAGGCAGCAGAGAGGGCAGGACTGGGGGCTCTTCCTCCTGGCACTAGTGGGCATCCTCTGGCAGATTCTGGCTGACCCCAGAGCCCGTGTCCAGGATCCATGGAGGATGGGGGAGCTGAAGACCAGTGGGAGATGTGGGGGCACCGCAGGGCAGCTTGTCTCATTCCAGTAGCAGGATATGTCCCTTGTGGGTAGACTGGGAGCTGGAGTAGGGACCTGACCTCTCTCCTCCTGCCCCCCAAGAGGATGATCCTGCCCTTGGGAGCCCCCAAAACCCCTCACCCACAGTACCCCCCCCAGCCCCCTCCTTCTTGTCGGGGAAACAATTGCCTCCTATGGGAATTATTTCCATACAGCTGCTCAGGAAGGCACAAACCCGGTGGAGGAAGGCTGAGCCTTTCTTCTGGCGCTGCTCCCCCTCCCCACAGTGGCGGGGGCAGGTTTGGGGGGGCCCAGGCGCTGCCGTCAGCGCTATCAGCTCGGCAGGGCTGGCTGCGGTTATTACCATACATTATCGCAGTCCCCTGCCTCCGAAAGGAGCCGGGGCTGCTCCCCCCTCCCAGCCCTCCCTCCTCCTGCCTTTTACACTTAATTACCTCCCTTATTACACCGCAGCCTGGAGAGAGACAAAATCCCAGGGCAGCGGGCAGGCAGGCAGCAGGCAGCGGGCGGGCAGGCAGCGGGCAGCGGGCGGGCAGCGGGCAGGCAGGCCCAACTAGGGCGTAAGTAATCGCCCGTTCTGCAAGCGTGCCTTCCAGGAGAGAACAGGCACACGCACGGATAAATAAATCAGGGAGCGGAGGCCGGGAGCCCAGTGTGTGTGTGTGGGATGCCGCGAGCAGCCCGGCAGGCGACGTCCCCTCGGGGCCGCAGCCCTGTGGGAGAGGTGACCTTGAACTTGGCAGAGCCTTGACGTCAGGGCAGCGCTGCAGGGACAGATGGGACTCGTGGTGCTGCCGGCAATCCCTGGCCAAGGCCTGCGGGAGCAAGTGGAGAGACCCCAGCCCACATGGGGAGCAGCCCTGGGATCCTCTAGGATGTGGAGTGCTGTGGATATGGGATGCTCTGGGATGGGGGATGCTGTGAGCTGTGGGATGCACTTAGCTGTGGAATGCTGTGTGATGCTGTGGGATGCTGTGGGATATCAGATGCTGTGGGATGCTGTGGTCTGTGGGATGCTCTAGGCTGTGGAATGATGTGGGCTGTGAGATGCCCTGGGCTGTAGGATCCTGTGGCATGCTGTGGGATGCCCTGGGCTGTGGAATACCACACAAAGCAGTGAGCAGGGGCACTGCGATGCAGGGCTGGCCCCAGATGTGGCCCTGGGGCACAGCTGAAGGAGCAGACATGGCTGTGAGCAGGCAGGTGCTGCCTGTGGGGATGCTGCTTTTGGTCCCCAGACCCAGTGCCACATCCCTGGCCAAAGGGGTTAGTGTGCCCAGGGCTGCCCTGTGCCAGCACTCTGCCTGTGGTGACAGCAGAGGCACCGTCCTTATTAAGTGCTGCAACACTCTGGGCATTGCACAAGGCTCAGGGAGAGCACGGCCAGCTGCCAGTCAGGTCCCTGTGTCACCCACTAGCTCTCAGATAGCACAACTCCGGCCTTCAGATGGCACAACTGCAGGGAAAGGCAGCCCTGGAGCACCAGCTGCCTGCAGCGGAGCGCAGAGAGGAGGGGGGAGTGGGAGTGGGGGCTCCAGTGAGACGAAGGGGGAGTAAGAGTGGGGGCTCCAGCCGGGAACAATGAACTGCCACGAGCCTGGCTATTGTTGTGGCTCCGAAGGTCACGGTGCTTCCTGAGGACTGGGAGTGGGACAGGGACATGGGAAGGGAGAGAATGTGGGAAAAGAGGGATGGGAACAGTGGGAAGGGATGGGGACAAGACAGAGGTGGGACAGAGATGAGAGCAGGGAAGAGGGGAAAGGGTTGAGGACAGAGAAAAAGGTACAGGGGAAGGGAGAAGGGAAAGAGAAGGGGGTCAGTCAAAAGGGTCTGTGGACAGAGATGAGAACAGGGAAGATGGATGGGAATGAGAACCGGGAACAGGGATAGGAACAGGGAGCAAGGACAAGGAAAGGAGAAAGGAACAAGAAGCAGGAACAGGGACAGGGATGAAGACAAGACAAGGGACAGGGGACAGGAATGGGGCAGGGGACATGGATGGGGACAGGGATGGGGATGAGGACTCCCGCCCGGCAGACCCGTTCTTCCCGGGCCCCGGGGACTGGCGGCAGGGAGACAAAGGCGGTGGGAGGCAGAGGCATGTGCCCCCCCCTCCCGTCTCCCCCCGTCCCCCTGTGTCCCCATTGTCCGTGGCCGGGGTGGGGGGAGGAACCAGGGGGAGGGACCAGGGACCCCACAGTGTCGTGATGCCCGGGGCACCCCGCGCTACCGGCGGCTCGGGGGGCTCTGGGGGGGCTCCGGGCGCGGCCGGGCGAAGCGGCCCCCTCCCCCCCCCCTGCCGCCTCCCCGCCCCTCGCACTCGCCTCCCCGCGCCTCTCCGTGCGCACCGCCGGGGCCGAGCGCCGGGGCCGGGGCGGGGGGGGGCCGGGGCCGGTGCGGGGCCCGGGGCCGGTGGCGGTGCCGGTACCGGAGGTGTCCAGCGCTGCCCGGCCCCGCCATGCCCCGCTCCTTCCTGGTGAAGAAGCTGAAAGCGGAGGCGTTCCCGGCCGCCGGAGCTCCTGCGCCCCCCTACGCCCCCCTGGAGCCCCCCTACACGCTGCCCGGCCCCGCCGCCGGCGATGGTGAGTGCGGGGCCGGGGGTCCGGAGGGGCCCCCCCGCCTCTATTGTCTGTGCGCCCGGCGGGGCACCGGGAAGGAGACACGGGGGGACGCAGGGCAGGACGGGGAGGGGGTCCCCGCGCTGTGTCCCGCGGCGGGCGAGGGGTGCGGGATGGGGTGTGTCATCCCTCGTCGTCGTCTTGTCCGCGGATCGGGGGCCACCGGCCGCTGCCGAAGTTGGTCCTTGGGGAAACATCCCCTGCGTGACAGCGTCAGCCCCGTGGGCAGCCCCGAGACCCCCCCGCCCGTGGGACACCGAGGTGGGCTCCTTCCCACGACAAGTTGGGGGGGTAAGAAGCGACCGGTCTGCGGGGGCGGCGGGGGGCGGCGGGGGGCGGCAGCCTCGCCGTGCCGGAGGGTTTCATTGTTCGCAGCGGTGCCCCGAGCCCCCGTGGGAGCGCGGGGGGGGCCGGCGCCGTCCGGGGCACGGGGAGCGGGGGGGAGACTAGGGGGTACCCCAGCAGCGGGAGAGATGCAAAAGGCTGGACTTGGGGTGACCGAGGTCCTTGGAATGCCGTCCTGCGGGGGAGCACTGGGGTGGGCTCGGAGTTCCCCGGGCTTGGCACAGCCCCACAACGGGGCAGCCCAGGCACCTGCCCAGAAAGAGGGGCTGGCCGTGGGTCGGGGGTCTGTTGCATAGGCTGGGGTGTTCTGGCTGCTCGTGGATTGGGAAACGGAGCTGGATGCGGGAATGGGCCTGATCCACACGCAAGCTAACATTGCCCAGCCGCTGCGGCACTTGTCCCCCCTTTTCTGGTGCTCCCCAGCCCTGGGTGGGCTTTTCCTGCCAGGGGCTGGGGTGCGAAGCCTGTCTGGTCTGGGGGTCCCCTGCTCCCCCCTATCAACCAGGAGCCGGTGGGGGAGGGATGTGCTGCAGCTGGGCAGAAGCTGCCGACGCTGCTCTCCTGGAAATAACCTTGCTGCATGCTCGGAGGCAGCGTGAGAAATTGCTGAGCAGAGCGCTTTCTGCACAGCCCGCGCTGTCAGCACGGCGCGGGGGACGGGGGGGCTCTGCCCCTGCCCCACACCCCCTCCCCACAGTAGGCACCGCTGGCCTCCACGGGACAAACGGCAGCAGTTGCTTGCCAAGGGGTCCCGTGGGTGCTGCCAGAGGCTGTGTGGATTTAGGGGATGCTCAGCTGCAGCTGTGGTGGGATGTCCCTGCTGCCCCATGGTGTGCATGGGTCAGCTCAGCTGTGCACTGACCCCAGGCCCCCGATAGCCCCTCTGTCACTGTCAGTGGGGTGAGGCCACTGAAGCAGCTTGCAACGACCGGTATGCACAAGACAGGGGATTGCTGGGACCAATCTGAGGGTCTTGGGGTGCCAATACCTCACCAGGATTGCTGGTCTGGGGGAAGGGGGCTGCACTGCTGCGACCTTTGTGTGACAGCACAGAGGGACAGGGACGCCAACGCAGCGCCCACTCTGACACAGGCTGGGAGACCCACATATGGAGCAGTGTCATGAGCAGACTTGCACCAATGTCACACGTGTGTGACACCAGTGGAGTGGTACCCGAGCCTGGCTCCACATCTGAGGGGCTGTGGGTCACTCAGTTTGGCAGGAGGCCAGGGACCCGGTGCTGCTGCCCTCCTGGTGCTGTCCCATCTCCAGGGGATAGGCCCTGTAGGGACAGCAAGGTGGGGGGCTTTCCCAGCCCCTTTGCTGAGGAAGGGGAACCTGGAGCAGCCTCATCCCCCTCATCCCGGCTGCCCACGGAGCGTAGCTCATTACCGGCATGGCCCCGGTGAACAATGAGCTCCCGGCACCGACAGCTGTCTGGCAGCTAATAGCCCCTGGGGGCTGCCCGCAGCCGGGGCAGGCGCAGCTGGACGTTCCGCAGCTCCATCCCCAGTTCCCATCTCAGGCAGCCCTGCGGGATGGGACCCATCCTGCTGACAGATGCAGACAGGAGCCAGGGCAGGACAATGCAGCTCTGGTGCTCAGTGGCTCAGCCAGGACAGGAACCAGTTTGTGGGGGGGACAACCCTGGTTCTGCACCTTCTATGGGAAATTTTAGCTTGTGGCTTTTTCCTGTCCCTGGTGAGGCTGCTCTGGAGGGACAATGACCCCACTGTGTTGTCCCCACAGGGTACCTCCAGCACTGCCTGGCGCCAGCCGGCTACGACACTGACAAGAAGCAAGGCCTGCCACCACCGCCACCAGACCCAGCCTACGCACCCGGCCACGAGGAGTACAGCGATCCCGAGAGTCCCCAGTCCAGCTTTTCCGCCCGCTACTTCAACGGGGAGGCCGCAGTGACAGACAGCTATTCCATGGATGCCTTCTTCATCACGGACGGGCGGTCGCGCCGGCGCAGCGAGAGCCAGCGCCGTGGCGGCCACCGCCACTCCTGCCCCGAGTGCGGCAAGACCTACGCCACCTCCTCCAACCTCAGCCGGCACAAGCAGACCCACCGCAGCCTGGACAGCAAGATGGCCAGGAAATGCCCCACCTGCGGGAAGGCGTACGTCTCCATGCCCGCCCTGGCCATGCACGTCCTCACCCACAACCTCAAGCACAAGTGCGACGTGTGCGGCAAAGCCTTCAGCCGGCCCTGGCTGCTGCAGGGCCACATGCGGTCCCACACCGGGGAGAAGCCGTTCGGCTGCTCCCACTGCGGGAAAGCCTTCGCCGACCGCTCCAACCTGCGCGCCCACATGCAGACCCACTCCGCCTTCAAGCACTACAAGTGCAAGCAGTGCGAGAAGACCTTCGCCCTCAAGTCGTACCTCAACAAGCACTACGAGTCCGCCTGCTTCAAGGGCTCCGAACACAGCTGTGCAATAGGGAACTAGCCCCCCAGGCCCTGTGGCACATCCCCATTCCCAATTTCATCCTTCTACCCAATCCCCATCCCCATCTCAGCCCATGCCCATCCCTATTCCCCTATACTTCCCATCCTATCCCCATCCCCATCCCCATCCCATCCCGGTCCCAGTCCCTGTGCCAGCACTCCTGCAGCTGCAGCCAGCTGGTTTGTTGCTGTGCTCAGACTGGAGGACACATCCCCACAGACTCACTCCCCATCTGCTCCCTGGGAAGGGGGTCCCCCATAGTGGGACCCAGCTCCTTTCCCCTGGGTCCCAGAGCCCCCCCGCAGCCAGGCAGGTCTCTCTGCGGGGGACTCACATGGGGACCTCTTCCTGACCCAGGAGAGACTTTCCTCCCCTAGCTTGTGACTTTCACCTCTATTTATTTAATTTATTACTATTATTTATTTAGAGCTGCTGCTTCTCTTCCCGGGGGATCCCGGGGGAGAAAAGACACTTTTCTGCTCCCCACTAGGAGCAAACCCTCCCCTTGACCCTAATCTTGATGAGACCATGGGCTGGTGTTCCTGCCAGCTCGGCAGGACTGATGGCCACTGAGGCTGACAGAGGGCAGGGCTGCCAGTCACCCTTGGAGCCTCGGGTCCCTGCAGCCCACCACACAGGGCACCCGGCTGCCCTCTGCCCCATGGCGCAGCGTTCACCCTGGCACTGCAGATCTGCAGCCCTGGAGTCAGGGGAAGAGCCAAGGGAGAAGCCAGGGGCTTCCAGCAGAGATCCACAGGACACGACCTCCGTTGGCTCCCAGCTTGGCCAGGCAAAACTGGCCCCTGCCACGGTGATGGGGAATAGCCCCCCCAGGCAGGTGCAGCCCCCCTCACCATGCAAAGGGCTGGGCTGGCAGCTGGGCTGGAGACCCAGCCCTGGGGCAGGTAGTACCCAAACCCCCAACCACCCCCCATGTATCCCCAGCCCCTTCTCCAGCCGGCTCCCGGCTCCCTCGCCATTGCCCCCCACCTGCACTCAGGAGGAGGGGGTCAGAGTAGCTGTAAAGTTTGGGTGAGTCTATTTAAATGTTCTTATTTATATTATTTATAACTTATGCTTTTCACTATTTATTTGTCAAGACTGGCCGGGCCATGCCAGCGCTGGCTCGCAGGAGGTGGCAGAGCTGCAGCAGAACTGCCGTGCCCAGGACACAGCCACGGTGACACGGACGGGGACAGGACCCCGAGAGCGGACTGTGTGGCGGGCACGGAGGCAGGAGGGCACGAGCTGGCCCGGCAGCCCAGGCTGCATGTCCTGCAAGCCTCCCACAAAGGCAAAGCCCTTCTCATTTGTCTTCCTTGCTTCCACGGGCTCCTGCTTTGCTCCGTGCCCCGCGCCAGCCCAGTGGGGACAAACCAGCCACTCTATGCAACCTCCCGGCGGAGCGCCCCCGCACCGGCCCCGGAGCAAGCGCCGCGCTCGGCATGCCGGAGCGGGGCCCGACCCACGCCTCCGCTTCCTACCTCGGGCCGCGAGTCGCCACAGCCCCATCACCCTGTGCCGGTCCCCAACACTTCGGGACTCAGCCCGGCACCCCGCGGGGCCGCACTCGCGCACCCCCACACCGTCTTCCTGCGCCGTCTTCCTCCCTGCACCGTCTTCCTCCCGCTGCCTCGGTGCCTGTGTTGGTCACGGGTTGAGTGGGGATGTCCCTGTCATGGTCCTCGCTGCCATGGCACGGTGACCACACATCCGCACCCCACAGAGGGGATGAGCATCGCCCTGGCCACGCAGGCACCCCACCGGGTTTCCCCCACGATGCCGGCACCGTTCCGCGGAGCACGGTGTCCTGAGGCCGGCAGGCTTGGAGCACTGCGCTGCTGCCCCTCTCTCCTGTAAATAGCAGATACTACAGCAATAATTTTCCGTGCATGATAGATTTTTTCTGCCAGGTTTTGTACACGCCAGCCCCAGTATGACAAGTCTACTGAGATCCGGCCACCCGCAGTATTACTTGTAATGCAATTCAGGGATATAAAAGGGATTTCTGCCACTAACCATGTGTCTTGGGGCATTTGTGTCGGCGGTGGCAGGTGGTGGCACACGAGCTGCCACCCTGCCCATCCCACGGTGCCCTGTGCCCACGCCCGCTCCTGGGCTGGAGCATCGTGGAGAGAACTGCCCCAGAGAGAGGGGTGATGTCCTGGCAGCACGATGGGAACGGGTGGCTGAGGCACCCTGAGCATTCCACGCTGCCCACGTGGCCCTGCCAGCCCTCCAGCCAGTGGGCAGCAGCCAGACAGCCCCTGCTGTGACAAGGAGGGGTGACGGTGCCACCCTGCTCGTGAGAGCGCCGGGAGCTGTGAGCGCGGCAGAGCGCTGACCTGGAAGTAAAGCGGCGTGTGAAATCCCGGCAGCGGGCGCAGAGCCCGGCGGGCAGCCCGGGAAGGGCGCCGGTAATGCTCACACACCCCCGGGGCACGGGATGGGGAGGATTCTGTGAGCAAATTTGAACTCGCCAGTGATGACAACGCAGTAGAGCCCCTGCTCCCAGGGGCAGATAGGCATTCCTGCTCCCCACCCCTCTTTCCTCATCCTTTCCCAGATGTGGGTGCCAGTGGGGGAAGGCAAATTATTTTTAGCATCCAGCTTGTCAGCACAGACCGAGCTGAGCCCTGGGCTCCCGGTGACATCAGTACAATCTTTCACCCGCAAAGTCATTGGCAGATTCACCCTGCAAGAAACTAATTCCAGAACCTCACAAAACCATCCCTGACTATCAACTGCAACCTTCTGAGTCAGCTCTGGGGCTGAGGACCCTCCATGACACCAGGGAGCCAGGGTGAGGGCACTGGGAGCAGCCATCCCCTGGCATCGTGTCCCTGCTGTGGATTCAGGGTGTCCCGGTTGCAGCAGCCAGAAGGGTGGGAGACCCAGTTCCTCCCGGGAGCCTCTCCCTGTTTGGAACATTGGTCTGAAGAAACGACCTAGAAAGACTCAGGGCTGAAGTTCTTCGGTGCCTGCCCAGCTGCGGGGCACCACTGCTCAGCTCTGCAGTTGTTTCACTCCTGATCTTCCTCACTGTGGACCCCGTAGGTGTCAGCGCAGCAGGGAGGGGGCTCTGGGCTGGGGGTGTGTTCCTGCTACAGCCAGGTGGGCGGGGGGCATATCCCACCTCTCAGCTGCAGGATGACCCTTTGGGCCCCGTCCAGGACAGGTGGGACCCGAGACCCCCAGGGGGCAGGGCAGGGATCCCAGCACACCCGGTGGGGAGCTCAGCTGCCGCATGCCCATGGGAAGGACGAGCCCAGGGCAGCCCTGACCGCAGGCTCTCCGGAGCAGGCAGCGGGCCAGCCGGCTCTGGCACCCGGCCCGGAAGTCTGTCCTGCCCCTTCACTGTGACTCTGCAAAACAGTGGGGCGGAGGCCGTGACGATGACGATGGCCGGGCAAGGAGGAAGTAAAGGGGCACGGCTGGGCGCTGCACTGCTCGGGGCACAGCGGAGGGCTCGGCTGAGCACGACAGAGGAAAGCCAAGGCCGGCCGGCAGCCACAGCCATGGCAGAGGCTGAGGACAGGAGCATCCATACCCAGCACATCTCGGCCGTGCACAACGTGCCCATGCGGGTCCTCATCCGGCCCATCCCGGCACAGCTGGAGCCGGGAAAGGTGCAGAGCCTGATGGAGACCCTGCAGGTGAGCACTGCCCTCGGGAAGCAGAGGGAGCCCCTCCTGCACCCGTTCAGGGGCACTGCTGGGGAAGCCGTCAGCACCCAAGCCCTGGCACAGTCCGCTCGGGGGGTGTCGGGAGGCTGGGAGTGCCGGGGTGTGTTGCTCTTGGGCGTCTCTTCCCCTTCCCAGGAGGATCCCGAGCGGGTGCCCCCCATCGACGTGCTCTGGATCAAAGGCAGTGAGGGCGGCGATTATTTCTACTCCTTCGGGGGCTGCCACCGCTATGCTGCCCACCAGGCACTCCGCCGGGAGACCATCCCAGCCAAGATCATCCCCTCCACCCTCAGCGACCTCCGTACCTACCTCGGCTCCTCCACGCCTCACCTGCGCTAGCCCAGCACCCCGAGGATGCCCAGCAGCCCCTTCTATCCCTGTTGGTTCCGACCCGCGAGCCCTCGGTGAGGATGTGGTCGGCGTCCCCAGCCCTGGGGAGTCCCCATGGTCCCTCCAGCCGGGATGAGGCGAGAGTCCCCCAAGACTTGGAGGGTCCCCGGGGTCCCGGCAGCCGGGATGGGTCGGGCTCTCGCCGGTACCGGGAGGTGCCCGGCGGGGCCAGCAGGTGGCGCTATTGTGCCGCGCTGCGCCGCCGGAGCGACCGCGCGGACCGGGACGGGACGGGAGGAACCGGGACGGGATGAACCGGGACTGGACGGGATGAACCGGGACGGGAGGAACCGGGGCGGGAGGAACCGGTACGGGTTGAACCGGGACGGGACGGGAGGAACCGGGACGGGAGGAACCGGGACGGGACGGGATGAACCGGGACGGAACGGGACGGGACGGGACGGGATGAACTGGGACAGGATGAACCGGGACGGGACGGGACGGGAGGAACCGGGGCGGGACAGGATGAACTGGGACGGGATGAACAGGGACGGGACGGGATAAACCGGGACAGGAGGAACCGGGACAGGATGAACTGGTTGGTGTGGGATGAACGGGAGCACGGCGCAATCGGGAATAGATGAACCATGATGGAACAGGCCAAACCGGGGCACATCTCAACCGAGAATAGCTGAACCGGGATGGAATGGGCTTAACCGGGGCATGGCTCAAGCGGGAATGGCTGAACCGGAGCACACTGGAACTGGGACAAGTCACAGCTCATTCGGGGCACAGCTGAACTGGGAAGGGGTACAGGCAAACTGGGACACAACAGAATCAGGACACAGGGAAGAGACACAGCCGGCCTGGCATGGCCAGTCCCCAGCCCTCCCTCAGCGACTCTGGGCTCACCAGTGGTCTCAGTCTCTGTGGGGAATATCTCCAAAATCCTGTGCTGGTGGCAGCCACTGCTGCACCTGGAATAAAGATGATCAAAACCCCTGCAGCTCCTTGGCGTGGTGCTAGAGGGTGCTGAGGTAGGGAGCAGGGATGCAGTGGTCCAACATGGCACAGCACGGCACAGCATGGTGGCCTGGCAGCAGCAAGAGCAGTGGCTGTGGGCACACGGAACAAGGACAGATGCTTTGCAAGGGGATGGATGTTCTGCAAGGGACTGGATGCTGTGCTGAGGGATGGATGCTGTAGCAGGACAATGTTCTGCCAGCCCACCCTGCCATAGAGCTGAATTCAGGGTCAGTTCTGCCCAGCTGTGGGGGCTCATGTGGTCCTGCCATGCTGGGATGCTGTCATTTCTGCAAGCACCACGTTGTCACCCCACGTGCAGCCTGGAAAAACCGCCCCGAGCATCCCCTGGGCATCCCAGCATCCCTCTAAACCGAGAGCCTCCATCCAGGGAGGGGAAAGGCCACTGAGTCACTCACCAGGCCGTGAGTCAGCAGAAGGACTGGGACTGCGGCCGGACACTTCTGCCCCATCAGCCATGCTCCTCCCGGAAGGCATCCTGTTCCCTAGGGCAGAAACGGGCTGGGAGAGGAGGGCACGGCCGGGTCGTTTGCATGGCAGGAGCTGGCAGAGCTGGCATCGGACGGGGCACAATTTACCCATGCCTCCACCTTTCCGCAGGATCCGCTGGGGAGGAAGAGCAGGGTGGGCTGGGGGTGCCGGGTGAGGGGAAGGGACCGGAGGGAGACTCCGGCGCGGCAGAGCTGCATGTGCCGCATGAAAGCAGCTGTGTGCCGGGAGGAAACCCTGCAAGCACTCACGGAGAGCAGCCCTGGCCCGCGGCTCCCTGATGGGCCATAAATTTCTCCTCAGAATTGTGGCGTGCTAAAAAGTTTCCTCTTGTTAGAGAGCAGGGGGGGTGGAGGGAGGAGGTGGCAGCTCCTGCGGCAGCTCCTGGGGCAATGTGGACATTTCCAGAGTGCACCCAAACGGGTGTCCCATGGCAGGGACTGATGTCTGCCTATATCCTGTGTGCCCCCACTGCTGGGCATCTCACATGAACGCTGTTTGCCCCACCCTCCCAGACTTGTGCCCCTCATCCCTTGGATAAGAGGCAGCTCAGCAGAGCTGGGAATTCCACAAAGTGGGAATGAACTGAGGCTGCCCAGATCCTGCAACTCCCGCAAGCCATGGAGCCTTCTTCCAGCTGGGAAGCCTGCTGCAGGATCTGCTTTTCCAGCTTACCATGCCCTGCAAACAGTGCCAAAGGTCCGTGCCAGTCCCAGGGTGTCCTGACATCACTCCCAGGGCTCCCTGACACCGGAGCTGTGTCCAAGGTGCTGCGTGAGCATCTCCAGGGCTGACTGTGCATCCATGGGGCTGGCATGGTGTGGGCAGTGGGAGCTGGTCCCCAGCTGGGGCTACTGGTGCCACAACCCCCTGGCTGGCACAGGAATGGGTCTCTGCAGAGCCCTGATTGCCTCCATCCATCCATCCTCCACCTGTCCCCCTTCCCTCTGCCTGACCCGCGGGGTCTCTGGTGTTGCCGGCTGACAGCCGATCCGGCTGCCTCCAATCCATTCGTTCCAGGGCAGGAACAAAGGCTCTTTGTGGGCTCCCCCCAGCCCGGGCCGGGTGGGGGGGGGGGTCCCAGCTCCGGAACTGGGACAGACTTCCCCGTGCGACAGGCGTGTAATGCCTTCCAGACCAGCAGCCCCGGCCCTCAGGTACAGCCCGGGGGGCAGGGGGGGCCTGGTGCTTCCCACACTGCCTGGAGACCCACCAGGTCACCCTGGTACAGCCCTGATCCAGGAAAATGGGGAAACTCTCCAGTTCCCCAAAATGTTTCTCGATGCCCAGTCCCCATGGCACTCACTGCTCCTCCTCACTCAGGGGGCTCCAGGGGCTCCGGGGGCTCCCAGTGTTGGGGAGCAGGGATAGACTCCCCTGGGATGAGATCCCTGCCTCACTGGGCTCAGCTGGACTCAGACACGGTGTGTGCCCAGCTGGACAGGACTGTGCATTTGGGATGGGGCAGCTCCCAGGCCTGTGGCCTCACTGGCCTGAGCACCCTGAAACTGGGGAGCCACAGGCAGAGGGGTCAGTCCTGGACATCCCCCAGTGCCAAGGTCTGGTCAGGGGCTGTGGGCTTAGGGCACGGAGTAGTATGGGATGGGGTAGGATGGCATGGATGGGTTGTGATGGGATAGGATGGGACATGATAGGACAGGGTGGGATGGGATGGGAGAGGGTGGGGTGGAGTTGAATGGACCAGTCCAGCACTGCTTCATTAGGGCTCAGCAAGGTCAGGCCCAGTGTCCTGGTGGCCACATGTTCCAGCCCTGCTGTGGGTCTGGAATCCATTTGCCTCGCCGGCCGTGGTGTTTTCCCAGCAGGGCTGGAGCATTCCCATGGGGCCGGGGGCAGCCCTGGCCCCTGCCCCATCTGCTCCCTGTTTATTTTCTTACACTTAAGTATCACCTCCAAGATAAACACTCCCTGGTGTGGGGGGCAGGGGGCATTTCTCTGGCAGCAGAGGCAGGACCCAGCCCTCAGGGTGCCCAGCACCCTGAGCCCACGATGCCCACCGAGCAGGAGGTGCCTGGTTGGACTGGAGTCAGGGCTGCAAGCCAAGCTCAGGCCATGTCCCCTCCATGCTGTATATCCCATGCAGTGTGCCGTGGATGCCTGAGCCATGCCTGGTGCTACCCTCTGCCCAGGGGTCAGTTAGTTGGCTGCATCAGCTGTGAGGCTAAACCGTGTCCTGGCACCCACTCAAGCTGGCAGAAGGTTTGTGATGCCTCAGCTGCATCTTGCACTGCCTGGCTGAGTCAGAGCCCAGGCCACAGTGCTGGGGAGCTGAGGGGGCCCAGGGGCTCATGCCCTGTACCAGATGCCTGCCAGGCAGCACAGGAAAACCTGGCTGCTGCCACACGTCCTCCTGCCCCGCAGCCACAGCATCCGCAGGCAGCTGGACAGGCAGGGAGCCGGCAGCGTTCCCTGCTTCCCATGGCTCCTGCTGCTCTCCCAGCCAGGGATGACAGCTCCTGTCCATCCATCCTTTTGTGTGCAGCATCTGGCAAGGTGGTGGTCACACATACACATGTCTGTGCCAACATGGAGGTGTCACTGCAGCAGCAGGTGGTGGCATTTGGGGTTTACGTGGCACCCACAGGAACACATCCACATCCATGTGCAACTGCACAAACACAGGCACACAGCCATATATTCACATATATTCCTGTGCACACCCTATGCACACATCTATGCATGCTTGGATGTACAGATGTGTGCAGCTGCACACCCCCACACACACTCGTGGGCACACACATGTGCTGTCCCCACCCCACATCTCCTGTCTGCTGCTCCTTCCCTGCCTGTGTCGTGCCATGCTCCAGACCCCACAGGCCACCAGCACCCCACACCTGTCCCTGCCCCCCAGAAAAGCCCTGGGGCAGTTTGGCTGGGTGTGGGGATTGGGTGACCCCCCCAGCCTGTCCCTGTCAGCTGGAGGCCATGTGTGGGACGTGCAGCTGAGTACACAGCCCCTGCCATCCATCTTACCACCTGTCAGAGCCAGGGGCTGCTGTGGACCCCCAGCCATGGCTCAGCAAGGCTCTGGGGTGAGAGGGGGGCAGAGTGAGGGTTCCCCTCTCTGTCCAGGCACCTGCCTTCTCCCTGCCTGTTCCCTGCCTGCTTCCTGCCTGTCATGCCGAGGGCCTGCCCTTCCCCAGCTTTGCCCCTGGCACTGCCTGCACGTACCCTTTTGTGGGGGCCTGCTCTTGGCAAATGCTACAGAAGGTCGGGGTCCCTCATGGGGACTGATGCATGGTGAGAGCTGTCAGTGCAGACACAGTGCAGACCCCTGCCCATCCTCACCCCAGGAGGATCCGTGCCCTCTTGCTCAGCCCTGTATGTCCCCAGCCCCTGGTGTGGCCCTGCATGTCCCCTGCTCCAGTGGGACCCCTGGCCCTTGGTGCAGCCCTACATATCCCCAGCCCCAGCAAGACCACCAGCCCCAGCCCATCCCTCTGCCCCCCACTGTGATTTACAGGCTCTGCACAGGCAGACAAATGGTGAAGGAAAACAGGGCGGGGGTCCCGCCAGCCGGGGGCTGCCTGTGCCCTGCGGGGGGCAGAGGGGCCGTTTGCTCACAGCCAGCAGGGTGGGAGGCAGTGAAGCGGTGCCTGTGCCAGGCAGCACAGCTGCCCCTGTCATGGTCCAGGAGCCACAAACCCTGGAAGCACTAGGAGAGCCCATGGGGGGACCCAGACCCCAGAAGCCATACCACAAGCTGCAGTCCTGCAACCTGCTTTTGGCCATGGGGCACTGAGGAACATGATGCCACCCCATTCCATGGCCCCAGGGCACCCCACTGACCACCTCACCGGGGTGTTGGTGATATCCCAGCTGCATTCCATGGCCACAGTCTCAGCCCTGGCAAGCCTCCAAGATTCTCCCCAGCCATCCCTCTCTGGCTGTGGAGCTGCTGGACAGTGGGGACTGCAGCTGGCACTGCCAAGTCTCCCAGCCACATCCCCAGCAGCCCTGGGGCCATCTGCCAGGAGACAGGTCCTGCCCTCCACATGTTTTTGCTGCTTGACCTGCATCATGCCTGGAGCATCATGGAGGAGGAGGAAGGGGAGGAAGGCAGGCAGGAAGCCTCCTGCCTGCTTGGTTCATCTGGCTACCCCCCTGCCTGCTCCTGGGAGGGTTGGGCTCAGGGCTGGGGGTCCTGCATTGACCTCTCTGGTGAGGAGGAGCAGGGCCATAGTCTATGGCATTGAGTGCCAAGGGGAATGACAAGGAGCAGCAGTCAGGATGGGGGGCAACCCTAGCCCTTCCCAGGACACCGGTGATTCCCGCTGCTGCCAGCTCATCGCTCCCCTCTCAGGAAAAGACTCTGTGTTTCCACTGCCGGCACACACCTTCCTCCTGGGCGGGAGGAAATGCTCCTGGCAGCGCTGCCGGCAGTGCTGCCCGTGCCTCTCCACGTCTCCCTGTCACCTCCCATGGTGGGCAGGCACGGTGCCAGGCCCCAGGAACAGAGGAGCAAGGAGTGCATCCTTGGGGGCTGCCTGCCCTTGCTGCTCCCTAAGTGCTCTGGGCATCCTCCTGGGCACAGACCGTGTCCCAGGGGGGCATGGCAGGGTGTGGGCAGCAGCATGTCCCCCACTGGCATTCCTCTGATAAACAACCCTGGCACCGCACCAGTGCCACCCGCTCCTGGTTGCCTTCCTCATCCCAGCTCCTGTGCCCCAGGTTCATCTCATGCCACCCTGTGCAGGACCCAGGGCTGGCAAGGGACAGCCAGGCAGGGGCTGGGGACACGCTGCCTGTGCGCTGACTGTGTGTGACATTGCTCTGCAGATGCCAGAGGCCATGGCACAGGGAGCACTTGTCAGGCAGTGGCCCTGGCACTGCCACGGCTCAGTCACCACCGTGGGCATGACCTGGGGTCGAGGTGCCCGCAGCCAGGCCAGCGTGCCGGAGCGGGGCCAGGCCGGTGGCCAGAGCCAGCACTGGCTCCGAGGGCTGGGGTGAGGACGCTGGCCGCTGGCCACCGGCCGCTGGCCGGAGCTCGGGGGGCCGGCTGGGGGTGGGCTCCGGAGCCAGCCCCTCCCAGGCCGTATAAATCCCGATTCCCCCTGCAGACAGTGTCCCAGCCCTGCTCAGCTGCCGCAGCGGAGCAGCAGCGGGAAGGCGTCCGGAGCCGCCGTCGCAGCTGTGCCGGCGGGGGAAGGCTCCCCGCAGCCCGGGGGGTGCCCCCAGCGGGGCCGGGGGTGCGGGCGGGCACCCCACCATGGCCTTCACCATGCTGCGCCCTGTGGCCGCCCGCGTGCTCTACCCCGACCTCAGCATGCTCTCGGAGGACGAGGAGAACCGCAGCGAGAGCGACACGTCGGACCAGTCGTTCGGCTGCTGCGAGGGCGCCGAGGCTCGCCGCAAGCTGCCGCGGAAGCCGGGGCCGATGGTGATGGTGAAGCAGAGGCAGGCGGCGAACGCACGGGAGCGGGACCGGACCCAGAGCGTCAACACGGCCTTCACCGCCCTGCGGACCCTCATCCCCACCGAGCCGGTGGATCGGAAGCTGTCCAAGATCGAGACCCTCCGCCTGGCCTCCAGCTACATCTCCCACCTGGCCAACGTGCTGCTGCTGGGCGAGGGCTGCGAGGACGGGCAGCCCTGTTTCAGTGCCATCTATGGCGCCAAGGGCGACCTGGACAGCAAACAGCCCCGCAGCATCTGCACCTTCTGCCTCAGCAACCAGCGGAAGGGGGTGAGCGGGGCTCTGGGATGGGTTAGGGTTCTTCCTCTCCTTACTGGCCTGAGTGGGGCAGGAGGCTCAGCATGTCTCCAAGGGATGGGGGGCAGCAGACCCTGCCTGGGCTGAGCGGGGCAGGAGACTTGGCATGGCTCAGTGAGAACCACGGCTTCTGGCTCCAGCTCCCACTGGAGGTTTTGGCTGCTCCTGGCCAAATCCTGCTTGTAGCCACACGCCTACAGCTCCTGCTCACGTCAGAGGGCTGGGCTGCTCCCCCACGTCCATCCGGGCTGGGAGGTCTCAGGGGTTAAACAGTCACCCCAGAGCTGGCATTGGTTGTCCCAGGGGGAGCTTAGAGTTCACTGGCTGACCTCTTCTCCATCCCAATCCCCATTCCCATCCCCATCTCCATCCCCAACCCTGCCAGCCCACTAGCACTGCAGCAGGGCCACTCCAGCACCTCCCTGATGTGATGAGGACAGGAAGAGCCCAGCAGACAGCCCCCGAGGGGGCCCAGACAGAGTTCCCCATGCCGTGTTCCCATGCAGGGTCTGCTGGCAGCACTGGCACAGCTCCCACACGGCTGAGCTGGGCCATGGCAGAGCACCCCTGCCCAGCCATCAGCTGATTCCCCCCAGCACCCTGTGGCTCAAGGGGCACCTTTCCTGTGGTGAGCCCACCCTGCTGGCCATGCCGGGGTGTGCTTGACCCAGGAATAGCTGTGCAGGATATGGGGTGCAGGGTGAGGGGCTGGAAGCTGCCCGACCTCTTGGACATCCCTTGGCAGGGCTGCGAGCAGGGGCTGCTGTACTTGCCACTGTCCCCACAGACACTCAAGATGTCCCTTGTGTGACCCAGGCAATACAGCCATGGGTCACACTCCAGCCCTCAGAGCTTTTTCACATTTTGCTGCTCCATTTTTAATCATTCCCCTGCTCCTGCCGCCCCCCTCAGTAGCCTCTCCAGCCCTCCTGGGGTCTTCCAGCCCTGGTCCCTGGCAGAGCTGGAATCATCTGGGCTGCTTCCTGGGGCTGGAGCCAGGGGTCTGGCACAGTGCTGGACCCCCCCAGGGGACCCTGTGGAGGCACTGGGGCTGGGAAACTCCTGCTGGAGGGCAATGGGGGGAGCTGGGTTGGGATCTGACTCTGCATCCCAGCCCTGAGGCTGGTCTGGAAAGGGGTTGTACAGGGCTGGAAATGGGCAGGGCTGGAAATGGGTTGTGCTGTGCTGGAAGTGGTCTGGAAATGGGCTGTACTGGACCATGCTTGGCTATGCAAGGCTGGAAATAGGCTGGGTTGGAACTGGGCTCTGCTGATCCATGCTGAGTTATACTGGAATGTTCTGGGCTAAATCTGGACCATGCTGGTCTGTGCTGGGTTATACTGGGCAGTACTGGGCTGATATTGTTCTCATAAACTGCGAGGTAGAGCTGAGTCTCCCCATCCCCGTTTGGACTCTGTCAGGGCTGTGGATCTGTCTGGGGCCATGTGTCTGTCCTGGGGTGCTACTGGCCCTTGCCACAGGTCTGAGCCCTGCAGTGCTGAGCAGCCATGGGGGCTGTGTCCTGCAGGGTGACAAGGCCAAGGGGGACCCACCTTGGAGGGCTCCAGCACAGCACCCTCAGCCACACACTCAACCACTTGTCAGGCATAGCCCCATCTCTCTGTCCTCTCCAGGCAGCACAGAGCCACCCCAGGACTGAGCCACTGGCCATCTCACAGCGGGTCCCCATGGAGGAGTCGGTGTGGTGGGCAGTGGGCAGGAGCGGGGTGCCCCCCACCCAGACACGCCATGGTACCTGCAGCTCTCCCTCCTCTCTCTGCAGGGCAGTCGGAGGGACCTCGGGGGCAACTGCCTGAAGGTGCGAGGGGTGACGCCCCTGCGAGTGTCGCGGAGATGAGCCGGGCTCCGGCAGCACCCACCTGACACAGCGGCACAGGCAGACAGAGCCCGCACACGCCAGCCCAGAGACCGCAGCGGGGAGGGAGGGAGCTGCTCACCTGAGGTGGCAGCGGCCGAGCCCAGGCTGGCACCACACCAACACTGGCCCTGGAGCCGGCAGTGGGGCGGGAGGACGCTCCCGTGGCCCAGGCTGCCCACGCGGGGCAGGGCCGGGGAGGGGGGTCCCCGCGCCCCGGGGCTGGACTGGAAGGGGCCTATGTGCAGCCGGCGTCGAGGCGCTCCGGGGGGACAGTGTCGTGGCCCTGGGGATGCTGGTTGTGCACGTGCAGCCGCTTGGAAAATAAAACCTTATTTTTCTGATGGGCCAGTGCCTGCCTGTCACCCCTGTGTGGGGTGAGGTGGGGTCCCCAAGATGGCTCTGGGCCCCCAGTCCTGCACTGATGGTCGGTGCCACTGGAACCAGTGTGACCATCCCAGCCTGTGCCACAGTGGGATTCACATGGGTAAGACCCCTGGGTGAACTGTCCCTGTGTCCCCAGGCCCTGAGGACAGCTTTAGCCCCACAAAGAAGTGCAGAAGTCCCAAGGGGTCAGTGCCATGCCATGGGATGGGGATGGCACTGCCAGCCCCCTGCTGCAGGCACGTGTGCCCAAGTGGTGGGTCAGTGTTGGTGTGACTGCTTTTGTGCCCTGCCCTCCACCTGGGACATCATGACTGGCGCGATGTTGCTGTTACTGCAACTGCCACCGTTGCCACTGCTGCCACCAGCACGACTGTCCTGCTGTGACTGCCACTGCCACCACAATGGCCATGCAGAGCCTTGTACAGTGGGGCTGCAGGCAGCAGCACCTGCACGGGGTCAGGTGGGGACATGTGGGGTTCCCAGGCCAGATCCCCACATGGGATTCTGCTGGAGGGGGCTGGACTGGCTGGGCGGTGCGGATAGCTGAGCCTGGGAATGGTGCTGTGCCGGGGCTGGCGGCTCCCAGGGGCCAGCGTGTCCCACGGAGCAGAGGCAGCTGTGGATGGGGCAGCTGGGGGCTCCCCCCAAGGGCTGAAGAACTGGAGCTGCCCTATCTCCCCAGGGTCCTGGAGCCTGGAGCAAGGGGAGCACGCTGGGGGTCCCACTGGAGCCTGCCCTGGGCAGGGGCTCTGTTGGGAGCCCACAGCACCTCTTGGCCCCCTGCTCACCGAGGTGAGCCTGCCCCGGGCTCCCTCCCCCGGGTTTGATTTATGGAGCTGACAGCACGGTGCAGCTGTGAGAGCTGGTCCCAAGCAGGGACCGGGGTGGGTGGGAGAGGTTTGTTCTCAGCGTGGCTAATGTGTCCCAGACCCCAATAAACAGCCGTGAGATTCTCCAAACAGCCCAGGACACAGAATCCCTGCCCCTGGGTTTATCGGGGGGCAGGGGCCGTGGGGGATGCTGTGCTCTGCAAACAACCCGACCCGCACATAAAAGGGGACTGTCCTCGTGAAGTAGTGGCTCTGGAGCCCCCCAGGGGGTCAGCAAGGGCTGGTGGTCCCAGTGCTGGGGGCACAGCAGGTCCCAGCACTGAGTGTATAGGTCCCAGTACGTCCCAGGGCTGAGCACCAGTGTTCCAGGATGTCCCAGTGCCAGCAACTGGAGCCTCAGCAAGCTCCAATATGAAGACCATGAGCCCCAGTGAACCCCTGCACAGGAGCTGTGCATGCAGTCCAGTGCCAGAGACTGGGGCCCTAGAAACCTCCAGTATAAAGGCAATGCATCCCAGTACAGCCCAGTGCAGAGGCTGTGGGATCCAGCATGTCTCAGTGCTAGGGCCATGGATGTCACCACACCCCAGTGCCAAGGAGGCACAATGACCCCAGAGCAAGCTCCAGTGTAACAGCCCTGGATCCCAGCATGTACTAGTCCAGAAGCTGGGCACCCAACAACATCCAGTGCTGGGCTTGTGGATTCCAGCACATCCCACTGCTGAGGCTATGGATCCCAGCACATCCCAGCACTGGGGCCAAGGGTCCCAGCATGTCCCAGTGACAAGCCTGTGGGTCCCAGTACATTCCAGCCCCTCCCAACACCGTGAGAGGGAAACGGTGACTCAGAGCTGCCGGGCTGGTGGGAGCCGGGTGCCCCTTTGCCCCGTGTGGGGTGAGCGCTGTGGCCACCGATCGCTCCCGGCCACCGCCGGCGCCCCGGCAGCCGCAGCCCTGCACCGAGCTCAGCCACGCTCCCCTCCCATCCTCTCCCCTTCCTGCGTGCAGACACCCTTGGAAAGGCTCTTGGCCGCTTTCTCTGAGACAGGAAGGTGTCCCCGAGTCTCAGGAAGGAAAAACACTCAGTGCTGAACCCACAAAGACCGTCTCTGAGGGGCCAGGGCTGGAGAGGCTCCAGGCCTGACATCACCTGGGAACTGGAACCAGAACCGCAGCTGCACTCCGCGCCTGGTATTTTT
The DNA here is from genome assembly GCF_017590135.1 of Pyrgilauda ruficollis. Classification (NCBI taxonomy): domain Eukaryota; kingdom Metazoa; phylum Chordata; class Aves; order Passeriformes; family Passeridae; genus Pyrgilauda; species Pyrgilauda ruficollis. Next base: position 846,003 of record NW_024511099.1, read on the forward strand.
TTTTTTTTAACTTGTGTTTTTAAACTTTCTTTTTATAGATTTTTATTTTATTATTTATTTTCCCCTTTCCCTTCTCCATTCCCTCCCAAATATTTCAGCCTCCCCGCAGGCAGGCCAGCCAGGCTGGAATGCAGCAGGGCTGCACCCGCGGGTGCTGGGAGCTGCCTTGCTGCTGGGATGGATGAGGCTGGGTCTGGCCAGGCAGGAGCTGCTGGATCCATGGGCAGGGGTCAGGCTGGGGCTCACCCCCCGTGACAGGGGCCAGGACCTGATAGCCCCTGGTACTGCTGTGCACCAGTGCTGCTGGAAGGGGATCCAGGGCCTAGCAGGGACACAGGAGGGTCAGTCTGGCCATGGGGTGTGGGAGGACAGAGGGCAGAGGGGTCAGGCAGAGCCCGCAGTCCGTGGGCAGCGCTGCTTTCCCGACACACCGCCCCCAGGACGGGGCTGTGGAGTCAAACCATGTCTGAGTCTGAGTCAGCGGAGCAAGAGGAGCCAGACAGGGATAGAGGACACAAAGACAGATTTTGGGCCCAGGATCCAGCCCTACTCATTCCTCGTCCTTTGGCAACAGCTTTGGGTGCTGCCTGACCCTCCCTGGGCTTCCCCCAGAGTGGAGGCTCATGATAAAGACCCCAGTGCATCCTGGAGCAAAGCTCAGTTGCCTGTTGCCTGAGGAATCCTCCCTGTGACAGTGACAGCCATCAACTGAGTGTCCCAGGTCACTCTGAGCCCTGTCAGATGTGGGGTGAAGGACTGGGAAGGGAGCCCCAAGGTCTAGATGGCACTGAGTGGAGACAGTGTGACACATCCCTGCTGCCCAGGGCAGGGTGGAGAGAAGGATCAGGGAGGGATGGGATGGGATGGGATGGGATGGGATGGGATGGGATGGGATGGGATGGGATGGGATGGGATGGGATGTCAGACCATCCAGGTGGTCCTCCAGGTGGAGGTGCTGGGCAGTCTCTGCCTCTCCATGCCAGCAGACCCAGACTGGCATCCTGCCAGGGTCCCTGGGGAAGAAAACAGGCAAAGGGTCTGCCTGAGACCCCCAAGACACCTGGCAGATCCTCACCATCACGAGGGATGCACGGCAAGAATGCCCCAAGGTCCCACATATCCCAGGGGTGCAGCGGGCATTGCTGCAGGGCTGCCACGTCCCCCCCATGCACAGGAGCCCTCGGAGCTGTTCACCCTGCTGGGACCTCGTGCCAGCTGCGGTCCCTGGGGACACGGGCCCGGCAGCAGGGACAGGGTGTGAGGCCGTGGCGCGGGGTGAACACCAGGTTAATCTCCCGCTGGAGCTTCCCTCTGCAAACAATAAGACAATGCCCGGCCGGGGCCGCCTGCGTAACCAGCGGCGAGGAGGGGAAGTTGTAATATTTGGATTTAGCCCTCAGTAAATTAAGGAAGAAAAAGGAAAAAACGCTGGGGGTAATCAGAGCAGGGCTGGCCCCGTGCCCTGCCCCATGGCCAGCAGCCCTGGGGGCTCAGCTCAGCCTGTGGGCAGCAGGTGAGCAGGGCCAGAGGCTCTGAGTCACTGAGGCCAGGCATGGCTGGGAGAGGAACATGTCCCTGAAGGCCAGGCAGGGGACAGGCATGTCCCCACCATGGGGACAGCAGCCTGGAGGGTCAAGGCTTGGATACCCAGCAGCACTGTGGGCAAACATCTCCAGCCACATCAGAAAAAAGGGATCTGGGCCAGGAGGTTATTTTAATCCAAACCTCTTCATGGGAAATAAAATCCTATTTCTGCAGCTGGGGTGGCTGGGCAGGAGAGGGCCCGGGGGGGTCGTCACCTTCAGCTGGCAGTGGGTGGCAGGGGATGACAAGGGAGGAGGCTGTCCCAGGATGTCCCCACTGCACAGCCCCTTTCCCAGCACAAGCCCTGCAGCGGTGCCGGCTCCCTGGGATCCCACGGCAGGGCCCACACTCAATCAAACATACACCGCGGCTGGACATGGGGCTCTGAGAGGGGATGGGAAAAGGTCTCACCGCAGGGAATGCCTGCAGATGCTCAGGGCAGGAACAGTGCTGCAGGGATGGCCTTAAACCTTCCAAAATGTGGCCATCCCACGCACCAGCAGCCCCACTCCCCCAGGGCTGCCCCTGCCTGTCCTGGCCCCAATGGGTAACTAGGCAGGGACACCCCAGGGAGCCAGTTTGGGGGGCAGGGCTGGACCCCACCCTGCAGGATCTGAACTGGGGGCCTGGGAGGGCTCCATCCCCCGCTGTGCCCTGGGGAGACCCTTCCCCTGCTTGGTGAGCCGGGGTGGTGCGGGGTGCGGGCTGGCCGGAGCTGGGGCAGGTGGGGGAGAGGTGAGCAGCGGGCAGCAGCGGCACGGGAAGGCCTTGGGCACGGTGCCTCACGCCGGGAGCCCATTTCCCCACAACAGGGGCCGTTATCAGCGGCAAATCCTCCGAGCGGTCCCATGGGGGACCTCCAGCCCTTCCCCTCCACCTACCCCACCGCTCTCCCGCTCCGGCCCACGTCAATGCCGCCGCGAAGGTGTCGGAACAATCGCCTGACAAAGAGCTATTTTTAGGGGCCGGGGCTCGGAGCGAGGATACGGCCCGGCCGCTGACAATGGGGGGAAGGGGGCCGGGCTTCCCCCGTGACCACTCGGCAGCAGAAGGACCTGTAAGATTTCCTCGATGACCCAGGCCCGTACAATACAAGGAAAGCGCGAGAGGGAGATACCCCCGCCAGGACGAGCTGCTCCTTTACCTAATGGGAGTGACCCGGGGTGAGGGGCTGCGAGCTTTGGGCCAGCGGCCTCCCCTGGGGGAGACTCCCACACCGGGAGGGAAGGGGGGTGAAGCCTGGCCGTGCTCAGCTTTCCGTGAGGTCGAGGTGAGGGGGGGCCAGGCTGGCTCCCTTCTGAAGGGCATGGGGAGATCTGGAGGGGGTAAAGGGGTGCAGACATAGCTCAGCACAACCCCTTCCCCTCCAGGCTGGCTCACAGCTCGAGGTGGGAGGACGGTGACCAGCCCAGAGCTGCATGTCCCCAGCTGGCCCTGGTCTGAGTGTGCCACGAGCCCCGGCTGCTGCTCGTCCTCAGGCTGAACCTGGATGCCTTTCCTCCCACCTCAGGGTCTCCCCCAGTTCAGCCTGTGCCAGATGGGTTGGTGGACCATTTGCTCCAGCCAGTCCTTTGGGGGAAAAGCGATGTCCTGGGCTGCACGGCAAGAAATTGGGCTAAAAAGGTGAAAGGCAGGGAGAGAAGGTCACGGGGTGCTGGACTAGGTCAAGGCTTGGCCTGGTTGCTGGCCGGGCTGCCGGCTCAACAGAGGGATAAGCCCCTTCTATGAACAGCGCCCGAGACCCCGCACGCCGGGCGGGCCCCCAGCGCTCTGCGGCGGCCCCGGGGTCTGGGAGGGCCAGGGCCGGGCCGGTGGAAGGGCTGGAAAGGGCTGATAGAAGGGCCAGAGAAGGGCTGAAGAACGGCGGGGACAGGGCTGTGGAAGGGCCAGGACAGGACTGTGGAAAGGCGTGGGACAAACCGGGGTAAGGGCCGGTACCGGGGCCGATGGAGAGGCCGGGGCAGCGCCGGTACCGGAGCACCTCCGCAGGCCACAGTCGCCCTCTGGCGGCGGGTCCCGCGCACAGCCCCGCAGAGGGTCTGGGCCCAAGCGGCCGCCGCTCACGGTCGGGCCTCTCGCCGGCTCTGCGGAGGCCGACACGGACCCCGCCACCTTCTCGCGGCTCACGGGGACACACCTGGGCACGGAGCGGGAACAAACCCGCGTCCTTCCCGCGCCGCCGTGACCAACATGGACTACAACTCCCATAGCCCTCCGCGGCGTGCTCCACCCTTCCCTGCGCACGCCCCCGCGGCGCGTGGCGGGGTTCGCGCGGTTTCCGTTTCCGGCGCGCCTCGCTCTGGTCCCTGCGGCGGCGGCCGAGCCTTGTGCCTCCGCCATATTGTCTGTGTGCGGCGGCGGCGGCGGCGGTAGCGGCCGCGCCAGGTACCGGCGGCTCCGGCGCCCAAGCGGGGCCCCGCGGCGGTGGCGGGCGGAGCGGGCGGCGGGGGGGAGGTGCCGCTGTGCCTCCTGAGCTCCTCCGCCCCCCCGCCGCGGGCGCGGTGTGGGCCGGGGGGCCGCGGCTGCCCCTCAGGAGAGTGGGGCCGCGGCGGCGCTGAGGGGGAGCGGGCAGAGCGGGCGGGTCCGGTGCGGCGGAAAGGGCACGGCCCGCCGCCTGCTGCCCTCGGAGGGGCTCCGAGTCCCCGGGGGGAGCGGGCAGGGGCTGTGGAGGGGCCGCCCCGCTGCTCCCAGCCCGGTGCGGGGCCGCGCTCGGCCGCGCAGGAAGGGCAGAGCCCCGCGGAACGGGAGCCGTCCCCTCCCCCAGCTCTCCCAGCTCGCACGTTCGGGCCGTGTAGGTGTTATTTTCCTAAATTGCTCGATCTTGCCTCTTCCCCGCCCTGCCCGGAGAAGCGGGGAGATGCGGAGGGGCATGGAACGGCCTGTTAGTGCTCGCTGCCACCCCCGGATGCGCAGGGGCTCCGTTCTGGGCCTTTCTGGGTGGAGGGGAAGGTCGTTCTCACGGCTTTCCACCTCAGTCTGTGGAAGCAGTGGTGGTCAGTGTTGCCCCCGCTGTAATTTAGTTAATTGTGCCTTGGGACCGAGAGCAGTGTGTCTGTTGGTAAAATGTGTTTGTGAGAGAGGGGTAAGATGAGATTGTGGAACCCCATGCGTGTCAGATCACTTAATTCTTTCTTACTGAGGGCTTTGGATAAAACCAATAAAGTTTGGATTGTGAATATTCAAGCAAAGCGGAGGGGCAGGCACTGATCTATGGTCTCTGGTGATCGGTTGCAGGACCTGGGGGAATGGCATGGAGCTGTGTGCAGGTGGTTTAGGTTGGACATTAGGAAAAGGTTTTTCACCCAGAGGGTGGATGGAGACTGAAACAGGCTCCCCAGGGCAGTGGTAACAGCCTCAAGCCTGACAGAGTTTAAGGAGCATTTGGACAAGGTTCTCAGGCACAGGGTGGGATTGCTGGGGTGTCCTGTGCAGGGCCAGGAGTTGGACTTGATGTTCTTTGTGGGTCACATCCAGCTCTGGTACCCTTGAGAGGGGTCTCTTGATTTGGGATTTGTGTTGCTCAAACCTGACCCTGGGCTGGGGCCTTGGGGAGCTGCTCTTGCACTGACCCTGGTGCCAGGCTTTGAATCTGGGCACATGTCCCTGGAGAGGGCTGTGCCGTGTGCTCACCTGGCTCCTCATGGGAGCTCAGTCCTGGGTGCACTCCACAAACGGGTTGGGAAGAGCCCGTGCCAGAGGGGACTGGGCACAGTGGCAGCTCTTCAGAGGAAAGCAAGTGGACACCCAGCATTTCTGCTTGGGGCTGGGAGTGATTTCTTTGTTCTTTGAACACACTCTCTTTTCTGAAACAGAAGTTGCTCAAATTATTCAGACTCAGAGTTGGGGCTTGTGCCATCCTGCCAGCCAGCCTGGGTGTTGGATGTGAATCCAGGGTGGATTCCGGGTGCATCATGAGCTGGGGCAGAGGAATCGCTCATCCTGTGGTTGCTGGTTTGGTGTGATGTAGAAGAGGGCAAAGTTCCTGCTAGGAGAGGAGAGAGTGAGCTTGGGAAGACTCAAGGCAAGATTTGGGGAAAGTGTGAAGCTTTATCAGTTCCTTAATTAGCCCTAAAACTAGGATTAGGGTAATGTTCCAGTTCCTACAGCACAGGCTCTGTGGAGACACACACCATGTCTGTAACTGGAAGATGAAAATTGGGATTGGGATGTCTGGTCCCAGGTGCAGGGCAGGCAGTGCTCTGCACTCAGGAGATCTGCCTGTGCCTGTGGCTGGAATCCCTGTTCCCTTTGGGTGACTCCTGACAGGGAAGGCAAATTGTAATTGTAAAGGTCCAGACCTTTTAAATTGTAATTGTAAAGGTCCAGACATTGTACAATTGTAATTGTAAAGGTCCAGACCTTTCTCTGAGCGTGAAGAATGTCCATCTTTGGTGGTAGGCAGTGTTCCTTTCCTTTCATCTCACCAATGGGGAGAAGTTTCCATCATTTCACCGTTCTCTAGTGATTTATTTCAATACCTGGTAACATAATTTCTGTTGTTAGTGAAATTTGCTGTTTTCTTGTTCCAGTGTGTGTGGTGGTAGAGTTGGGTGTGCGTGTCCTGCACTCAGCAGAGAGCTTGGCTGGTCAGCTGCTGCCTATGGGGAGTTGAAGCAGGGTTGAGGAAGGGAACACAGTCTTGGCTTTGGCTGCAGCAAAGAAGCAAAAACTCAGCAGCTGAAGATCTGGGTGAGGGGATGAGGCACAGAGCCTGGGCAGATGTGGTGAGAGGTAGATGTTGGAGGAGAAACACACTTCCAAGTGGGAGGGTAAGAACACGTTTTCTTGGTTTGTCAGGGCTCATGGGTTCATAGATGGAGGGAAAGTGAGGCTTGCTGGATGTTGGGAATATGGCTCTTGGGAAAAGTGATACTAAAATTGGCAGTAGGTTCTAGCAGATGTGGAGGGAATTGGATCATGGAATGTTGCATGACATTCAGGTTGTTGAGGTTTGTGCAGGGGCAGTTAATGGCACTTGTTTGCTTGAAAAAGGCTGGTGAGATGTGAGAATGAAGATGGAAACCTGGGATTGGGAATTGATGTGATGAAATGCCATTTCCTGACGGTGAGACATTGAAAGACTTAGAGTTTGATATTTGGGGCATTTTCAAGTCATGCAGATTAGATTCATCAGCATGGAATGCGTTGGAAGTAGGAATCTCAGGGTATAAAGGATGTTCAAAGGTGGTTATAGATTTGTAGAACTGTAGAGAAAGAAACTTTCTGCTCTGATGAAAGGGACACGTACCAAACTTTTCCCAATTTTATTAAATGGTGGGTGTCCTTACACTTCCATTTCAGTTCTTCTCCATTTTCTCCTTACAGAACTAATTTTCTCTTTGTCTTTCCTGATGTCCTCTGAGGAGTAAGGGAAAGGAAGACAGGAGAAGCAAATGGGTGACATTGTGGTGGTGTGATTAATTTCGTGTCACATTTCTGAAGAGGCAGGGATTTATTTCTGGGTTACCAGACCTGTCACCTCCACCGTTCCTCCATTATGGAATTGCTTACATTACGATATTTGTTTTAGAACTCTGTGCATGAGATTGTTGTCATCTTAGATCTTATTGTCCCATAAGGGTCTTGAGAAAAAAAAAAAACAAAAACAAGAAGATTTTAAGATCAGTAAATACTGTCTTGACTTAGACTGGCTACAAACATTTGTTGCAAGACAGCTCTTGGATAATTTTTCTGAGCTTGGATATCTCCTTCCAGGGGCTTCCAAGAGCTGACTTCCCTGGAATTTACAGAATGTAATTGGAGAAAGGGAGTTCTCCTTTGAACCTGAAAAAACTGCTTGGAAGAGGAGGCTGCAGCTTTTTGAGCTGGTGTTAGTACTGCTGCTGAATGTAGAGTGTTTTTCCAAGCTGGTTTTTGGCCCCTTTTTCCGTCAAGGTGCCAAACTTACATATTGGTAGGGAAGATTGATGAGAAGTGGGATTGCTGATGTGGTCATGGGATCAATGGTTCATGGATATTTTCTGGTGAGGAATCCAGTAGAGAAGCAGCAACATGAGCCTGGCCCAAGTCTCATCTGCTCCTGTTTTCACACTGTTCTGGACAAATGGTTTTATTACCCATTTCATGCTGCTGCTTTGGGAGGCAGAAGAGCAGAAGGGAAGCTTGGAGTTCTTTGTGGACTTGGTACCACTACAGATTCACATTTGGAAGGTTACAACTTCAGTAATTTTAATTTTCCACGGAGTTGAGTTCTGAGATTTAGGTTATGTCCTCCTTACTGAGTTCTATTTTTTAATTAATATAACCATTTAAGGGAGGTGGTTTCTAAAGCAGGCTGTCCAGCTCCTGCCTATGTAATGGCTGCATCATATTATGGCAGTTTATTTCATGTGAGTGGTGAATAAATTGTGTGCTAGATGGAAAACAATTTTGAGTCAAGGCAAGAGTTTGGCTGCAGGTTTCCCATTGGACAGTCTGAAGTGTTAACAGCAGACCTAGAAAATTGAAGTTACTCACTCTGTTTTTGCAGAGAAGGAGGCTCTGCCCTTGCACCTTCTGGAACAACCAAAGGCTAAATTAGTCCTCTTTTAATTAAGCCAAGTTCAGGGAGAATCCAGTGTGCTAATACAGAATTACATGCCAGAACTTGCTTTCCCTGGGTGGGAAAGGTCTTCCTGTGGTGGGAAGAAGTGGCCACAAATCCTCTTGTGTGTCCAGAGAGCTGAAAAGGTGCCTCTCCCTGTTGTTACCAAAGCCTTTGGAGAAGGCATTTTCTCAGAGCATATTTGCACATGTGCGTGTGAGTTGTCAGAAAGTCTTTATTTTTAGTGTTCAGAAAATGGATGAGCGTGGACGCGCACAACAAATTAATTTCCAGTCTAGAAAAGCAAGAGCTCCTGCAGTGTTCCTTCTCTTGCAGCCTTTTTCACAGGTTTTTCTATCTGTTACCAATGTGCTGTTGAATTCGAGTCTTTCTTCCACACTTGGTTGTACTCCAGAAGGGAAAAAGAGGGCTTTTTCCTCACACTGCAGCATCTAGATTAATTTCAACTGAGCTTACAAATTAAGTTACAAGTTTTGGCACAATGGCTTTACTGGGGGCTTGTAAGGTGTGAAGGAGATTGCTGATTGCTGGAGTTTAATAGCTGGGGGTTTTTTTCCATTTGATTCTTGGAATGGTGGTAGCTGGTTTCATCTTGTGTTAATAATGATAAATTTTTAGAGAATTATGTCAGAACTTCACTTCTGGCAGGGATTTGCACCGAGTGCCTCTTGCTGAGCCTGCTCAATGCTGGCTGAGGGTTGGAGATGGTTTGTGGTGCATTGCCTGCTCCATGGAACAGCTGATCACTGGGATTTCCTGAAGAAATAGTTACAGGCAGCATCCTCTCGTTTATTCTTTTGCTCTGGTAATTGTTCCTGCCTCTAGGAATTGCATGATCAGATCAATTAAAACTCTATAACTTTTACAGATGGTTGGTACAGGTCAGTTTTCTGAGTTCTGCCTAAATCCCTCTCTCTACATGGACCATAGGAGTCAAATCAGCTGAATGATTGTCCTGGCAGTACTCTGTGCCTACTAATTAATGAGGAAAACAACTGTGTCACTTAGCAGCAATTAGGGAGATAGAACTTTCCAGAGGATGCTGCCAGTGGAACCTGATGTCAGCCCGTAGTGCTGCTGAAACATTCCCCTTTGTGAGCCTCCAGGAAGAGTTCCCTGGTGTTGCTGGGGTCTCACAAACTGAAGTTTTGGTAACTGGAATACTGTCCAAAGCTCCAGCAGTAGGAGATTTAGTTTTGTTAGTGCTCTTGGAAGAAAAAGGAACTGCTTCCTGTTGAAGTATTGCTTTGGCTTTAGGGCAGACCTGAAGGGATATTCCTCCAAAGAAAATCCCCCTGCCTTTCCTGCACTCCCTGCTCAGCCAGAACTGTCAGTTTGGGGAAGAGGTGCAAGCAGAAGAGTTTTGGAGTTTTGTCGTTGGTTTCTGTTTGGTGTGTGTGTACAGACAAGTTAGTTTGGCAGTGCCTGGTTGTATTGCAGCCATTTTTATCGGGTTGTGTCAGGAGTCCTTGGCACTGGCAGTGAGGATATCCGCTGGCTTTATGGGTGCTGGGAGCGGTGGCAGGAGAAGCTGCAGGCATGGGAAAGAGGCAGAGCCTGCGCTCGGCTGCTGGGGCTTGGGTGTCTTGCTGATGTTGCTGCCCTCTGCAGCTACATGGCCTCATCCAAGGTCAGTTTTTGGGTCTTTGTGTTTTGGGGTCTTTCCCTTTGCTCCATGTGCTGTTGACTAACTTAGCTCTGAAAATAATAGTGATCATGGTCTTGGAGAATTGTCAGTCATAGAATCCCTGTCACTGCTGCTGGAGGTGATCCCAGTGTTCTGCCCCAGGTCCATGTGCCGTTGCCAAACTGATGTCCAACCAGGCTGAGATGCTGGAGACCCATAGAGAGTTTGTGTGAGCTCTGCTAAAATTCAGCTGTTAGAGAAAACATGACAGACCTTCTGCCAGGAGAGTGTGTGGCACCAGAGCCACTGCCAGAGCATCCCAGAGGGTGACAGACATGTAACACTCTGCTTTCCAAGATGGGAAAGTGGCACAGTGAAGTTTTCCCCAAGACTGTGAAGAGTATCATGGAGTTACAGTAAAACCATTCCTGTGGCTTCCATATAGGTTGTGATCCTCGTTACAGAGGGTGACTTCGGCAGGAATCGTGAGGAATTCAGAGAGGAATCAGTGGAGCTGATGTAGGAAGAGCCAGTCTAAATTTAGGATGTTTCTAGTGCAGAATTACTCCAAGATGTTTCTTCCAGTATAACTAAACCTGTCAACTGCTTTCCCTGCAGACTGGCCATGTCTTGTTTTGAATTAATCACAACAGTTTGTGTTTCTTTTTTAGGGGAATGTTGAGATCATTGCGTTATCATTTGTTATTTCTCTACAGTCGGACACAACCAGCTATTTAAAAGAAATCTGGAAAATAATTTTGGTGGGAAATGCAGTTAAATAAGACTGTGCTGTTTCAAAACAATACCCAGAGAAAACTTTGAATTTCAAACCTAAGCTTTTTTTTAAACTCAAATTTTAAAACCTACTTTTCTGTCAATGTTGTTCCTTTTAGTAGGGAAATGATCTTCAGGAAAGGATATAAAATGTCAATTTTGTTAATCCAGGCTTGTTTCTATTTTAGCTGTAAAATCATAGAAAAATATAGGTTGCAAGGGACTTCTGGAGGTCATTTGTTCCGTACTTGTATTGCTGAAGTTTCAGCATCATGAGAATACCCAAATCAGGTTTCTTTTGTGAGACAGAGCATATTTTTTAATAGCGTTGATTACTATTATTTCTTTTAAAAGTAAGCTGGGTGTTGATTGATGTTGACTGCCAGCAGGCAGTACTGTAAAATTTAGGCATGTCTTGATTTTTTAATTTCAGTGTTTCTCCACTATTAGATATTCTTCAAACTCTGAAGGAGCAAGTGCACCTCCCTGGGAGGATTACAGGGCTATGTGAAGGAAATCATCAACAATTTCATCTGATAATTGTAATTCTTGCTCACCCTACCAAATCACATTTTACACTCATGATTTTAGAGGCTGGGTTTAAGCTTTCTGCTATGAAAGGTAACATCTTGCTTGCAGTTGTAGATGAAAGAAGGGGAATAACCTTTCGATTCCAGACTCTGTGCTGTAATTCTGCTCTTCTCCACTGACAGAGCTTTTCTTCTCTCACAACAAACCCGCTGCTGTCTCAGCCTGTTTACAGTCTTAGGCTGGCACAATCGCCACTGTAATGAGCTTACGTGGGGAAAGTAGAAGTGAGAGGAAAGTCTCTAGACCTGTTTGGCCGATCTGTCCACTTTGCTTTCTCCTCGAGAGGAAGGTGAGCTTGTCTGGAATTCATAAAGCTACGGAAATGTTTTCTTGCCTCTTCGAGTTCAGCTTGCTGCAGTTCAGGGCCTGTTTTACTCCTTTGGGACTGCTGTGTGCTCACTGAACCAGAGTTCAGGTGGGTCATTGGGAATAACCAGGTTTATGTGGTATTGAACAAGGTTTTCTGGGTTCACTTCACTCTCTCTGGATGAACTTGGATCTTTCTGGCAATATCCTGTTCTCACTGAGGGCAAGGCATGCTGTTAACAGCAATCCACAGGGAAGCTAGTGTCAAGCGGTGTTTGTGTTCTTGGCTACATTATTTATACTCCAAACCTTATCCACAAAGGTCATCACTTGGATGGCACTTGTGAGTTCCTTGGGACACCAGTCTTCCGGGAAGCTCTTGGCTCTCAGCTCACTGGGAGCCTGTATAAGTGCTGCATCATACTGGGGCAACTTCATAGGTTTTAAGTTCTGAATGAGTAACTGCTTGAGAGAGGTTCCATGCCAAGAACATTTCCATTTAAAAGGAGAAAAAAAAAAAATTCCGGTATCTCAGTTATTCTGGCTTAAAAAAAAAAAAAGGCAAATTTTACTAGAGGCGAAGTAGGTGTGTTTCTCAGAAACTCATCTGCCTGGATTTCTTAGCTGTGTTTTGTTGCTACTTGCTCTAAGTGCATGCATCTGGAAGGACAGAGGATGTATGAAATTCCTGTACTAATTGGAGTAGGTGATGGAAGTATGGATCCTTCACAAAATACCAAATTCTCCATGGGGGCATGGTTGCCCTTAGAATTAGAGTGCATTGTAAGGATGATAACATCCTTTTTTTTAAAATGAGGGGGTTTGTAACTGGTTTAGATTAAAATGTTTTAAAAATCAGAGTCAAAGAGAGCATTGAGAGGCTTTTTACCATTTTACTGAAATTTAGGCACAAAATGTCTCAGCTTGCCAAGCTGTTCAGACAACAGGCTACTGTTAGAAGAATTCAAACTTTTAAGAACTGATCTTTTTTTAATTAGTAGGCCTTCCAATTAAAAAATTCCTATATGGTGGCAGCACAATTATTTGTCTCTGGGCTGGGGCTCTGGGTACTCCCCTGGAGTCTGTCAGCAGGACAGGGGCTGTGTTTGGCTCTGTTCTTGCCTGGGATGAGCAGGGTTCCTCTTGATAAGGCTGCTGTGTAAGAAATCAGCTAATTATCAGTTTGTTAATACTCCAACGGCATTTTTGAGGACAGGCGTGTGTGGGAGAAGCCAGCAGTGTAACTTTGGCATGGCGTTCCTTTGCTCTAGCTGTCATGTGAGCCCTTTTGGGTGATATCTGTCCAAGGGGTGTCACCACGGGCTGATTGAGAAGCCCTGCTCTGTGTCCTTGCACAGGCAGGCCTTGGCAGTGAGCAGCATGTCAGACCGTGGTTGGGAGCTTTGCCTTCCTCTCTTTGTGACCTCTGATACATTGCCTAAAAGCTCATGGTTGTTTCCTAGTTAAAGATTTCTCTACCAGAGAAATTAAAATTTCAATGTTGTTTCTGGAGATGCTCAAGGCTACACTGGACTCTGATCTCACCACATCTACTTTGATTAGGTGATGTTGAGCAGACTCTCCCAATATATTCTATGATTCTGTCATCAATGCGGGAATTAATCAATTACAACATTCTGTTTGGATTCTGCAGAAATAGAACTCATCTGTTTTAACAAGCTCAGGGCAGTTCTCTAGGTGCAGTCACTGCTCATACTGTAGATTTTTCTGCTTTAAAACTGCAGGCTCAGCTGATGCTTGCATGTCAACACCTGTCCCCATTATCTGTCCTTATTTGTGTCATTCCCTTCTGCCAAAGAGCTTGGATCCACTGCAAAATAATCCCCCTCCAGGGGCACTGAAGGCAAAAATCTATACAAATTCCTTGGCAGTTTTGAGCAGAGAGTGAGCAGCTTTTAGGCAGGGTAAGTTTGTGTATGTCTGTAACTGTTTGCTTTAAAATTTAGTTATCTGTGCAGATTCTCTCCCCTTCCTGTGTAAAGAATAGTAGACAATAATACCTACCCTCATAAATAGACATTGTGTGCCATTCTTAGAAGCTGCAGTTGATGATTTCCTGAAAAAGCCCTTCTCTGAGCAGCCTGTTACAATGTGCTGCTTGAGCTAGGCTAGAGCTACGTGACAAAAAATAGCCACTGTGAAATTTGATCTATCTTTAGATAATGTGATTGATTTTTCTTTTTTTTTGTGCTGAAACTGATCTTGCTAAGCTGGGTGAGGGGAGCAGTCACGTGTGCTTTATTTATACTGGATTGTGCTTAAAAATTAAAATTGCTAAGTCATCTGAGACATATATAAGTTCAGTTAATTCCTTCACAAGGAGTATTGGGCAGAGGAGATGGGCCAGTGCATCTCCTGCCAGAAGCACAGGGAGTGAGAAGAAACACAAACGCAGTGATTGAACTTTGAAATCTAATAAATTTCACTGTACTAAACTGTTCTAGTAAACTTGCATGCTCTAGTAATGCCTGGGGACATCTAATTTCTAAGTGTCTGAGTCATGCCACATAAATGCTTTGAGGTCTTAGATGATTGCTGCCTCATCTTCTGAAATTGTGTTTTGTGAGAGGACTAGCATTTTATCCAGGAACAGACTTATTATATTTTGAGGAATGCATCATATTCTTCCATTAGCTGGACACACAGCTGAAATGCCTAATCCTTCTTTTATTGGTCTAAGGCCTCAGTCACCCTTCCACAGTGGATTTTGAGATAGTGCTGTGTCCCTGTTTATCCTTTGGACTGGATTATTCCACCCTGTCTACCTGAAGCTGCCACCAACAACATTTGTGTGTCAGTAGGTCAAAAAATATCCCATTGCTGAGCTCTGTGCCACCTAAGGAGGCTTTGTCCATGTCAGAGAGCCCTTGCATGCACTTCCGCCTCTGGAAGCAGGACCAGCTGCTGCTCAGGTTGTGTGACATGGTGAAGGACATCAGACCTGTGTTCCCCAGGTCCTCTGCCATCTTCACAGCCAGTGGGTCTTGCTGGGTCCTCACAGGAGCTGAAGTTCTACAGACCTCAAATAAACAACAGGACTCTGCCTGTAGAGCAGGATTTTGCTTCTAGAATTTTCTTCTGTTGTGACGTGTCCTAGTAGCTTAAGCTACTAGAAACCTGCTCCGAGCAGATTTCTTGGTCTTTCTCATTAATGTGTGATAAATGGGGCTGTTACTTCCTTCTGCAGTCTGGCAGTTGCCCATTTTCTGTGAAGGGATAAGACTGGCATAGTGAGTAAGTATATTAGTTTAGATAACAGTGTTGCCCACTGTTTGAGCACATACACGGGGCTGTATGGCCCTGCCACCTACTGCTACACACCCAACAATGCTCTTCCCTGCTCCTTTCTTGTAAGTTATTTTGAAAGCTGACAAGGGGATTCTTGTATTTAAACATCTAAAAGGGTATTAACTTCCCCTTGTGAAAGATTTGAGACATGTAAAGGCACCACATTTATCTTGGGTGGGACAATATTGATACAAAACTGTAGTGAGTTACTGCTGTCCTAAATATTCAGATCTGGATGATAAAGTATTCAGACATATAGAATAAAGATACAGTGTTTGTCTCTAATATACAGTAACTTTCTTTTGAATGGTTTTGACCAGTCACAATACTGATGAAACTTATCAGAAGCTTTGCAAAAATTGCATTGGAAGAAGGAATTGGAGGTACTTTGGGCAAGCAGAATGCAAAGGAACATCTTCAGACCCTTGCAGCAGTGTATTTCTTTCATGTTTGAATAAAGCATCATAATCCAACACAGATGCTGCTGTCTTTTCGACAGTCAGATTTAATGTTTTGACTGTAGGAAGTTGTGACTAAAGCTGGTTTCCATTCCAGCAGAATTGATTTTGTTGCATTGCATGGCCCAAGACTTGCGATGGGGGTGAGATTGCAGCCTGTGGCTGTTGCTTTCAGTCTGGAATTGGAAGGAGAGGATCTGTCTGCAGATGCAGAGCACGTGGCATTCTTTCCTTTTGGAAAGTTACCTTTACAACCAGCAGCTGGAAACAAGCTGCTGAAAATTACCAGGTCAGTGGGTTGGTTTGCTAGGGGCCGGTCCTGCGTGAGGGAGAGCAGACAAATGGCTTTCAAGAAATCCCAGGCCTGTGGCTGGGCAGGCTCCAGCCTCTCCTTTGCAGCAGCTTTTAATGATTAACTTAAATACTTTTGAAGTACCTTGAGAATTTAACCTCTGGTTTATGTTCTGTCTGCAGGTGGAGGAATCTGAGGCCTTTCTCCTCTGTCAGCACTGCAGAGCAGGTCGCCTCTGATTTCACATCTCGCTTCCGCCTGCCAAGCTGTCTGATATGTCGGGACCCGTGCCGAGCAGGGCCAGAGTTTACACGGATGTGAACACACACAGACCCCGGGAGTACTGGGACTATGAGTCTCATGTTGTTGAGTGGGGGTAAGTCTGGGCTGCTTCTGGATGTCCCTGTACCAGGATCAATCCCTGTGGATCCTGCGTAGTGGTACTTGGGGAGTTCAGGCAGCTGTGCTGCGTGAGGCTTTTTCATGCTTCTTGGCAGATGGCAAGGGAAAGGATCACGACTTCTCTTCAGAAAAATGTTTCTTAATCAAACTTTTAAATTCCCAGTTGTGGAAGAACATGTATAGCAGCTTCCTTAAAAGTTTGAAGAAGTTTTGCCAGGTAGTCGAGAAACATCCCCTTTCAGAGGGAAGAAAATCTATTTCTGAAACAATCCAAACAGTCCTGAGTGCAGGGCTGAAAAGAAATGAAAAGACTTTCAAACTGAAGTTGCTGCTGACTTGGATAAGTGAAGAGGCTCCACAGACTTAAATAGGTACATGCTATTTTATGACTTGTTGCTCAGCTCTCTGGGAGTGCCTGGAAAAGACATGGCTGCTTCTCTTTGAAGGAAGGAGGTGTCTAAATTGAGCTCATGACTAAATTGTCCCAGAATCAGACAGCAGCGGTGGCAACTTCATAGCTCTGCGTTCCTGCTGGGATATGGAGGGCCCAGACAGAGTTCTGCCCTCAGCTGTGCAGTTCCCAGTTTCTGGAATGTACACAGTCGTCTGAGCATGAGTGCTGCTTTGTGCCCAGACTGTTTTTAAACAGCCTTGCACTTAGATTTTTCCTTGTACTGGCTTTGTTGAATTTTACCGGCATTATACAAGGAAAAAATGGAGCTTCCAAATATAGAGAGAAGGGATAGTTCAAGTTTGCTAATGCTGAAATACATAGTTGGGCTTTCAATCCATAGTTTTGGATTGAATCTGTCTTGGGCAAATAGAAGCTCCCGGTTTTTCTCATAGTTCTTAAATCATCCAGTTCAGGAGAGGTAAGGCACTAGTTAATCCCCTTTGTCTGTCAAGGGAGGCAGTGATTGAGTGTTAAGCAGCAGTTTATAAATTGTGATGGAAATGAGTGAGCCCTTTGGAACTCTAACCTTTTCTCTCCACAGAAATCAAGATGACTACCAGCTAGTTCGAAAATTAGGCCGAGGGAAATACAGTGAAGTATTTGAAGCCATCAACATTACAAATAATGAAAAAGTAGTTGTTAAAATTCTCAAGGTGAGCTGGGGATTGGGCAAAAGATAAAATCTGTCTTGAGGTGATCAGGAGGCCAGATAGGGCTTTTTGATGTTCTAAAACTGAAATCCTTAAAGCCTGGCTTTGGAGTGTCAGTGAAACAGGCCATCTATAAACCCTGCACTTAAGTCAGATCTCTGCCTGTAAAGAATTAGGCTCTGTCTTAAAGAAGCCTTGATGTGCAACACCTTTTTACTTGGAACTAAGCAACATTTCAGCAGCTGACTACAAAATTTTCAGCTTCTCTAAGTGCTGGTGTCCTGGCAGGCTGTCACAGCCTTGGCCTTCATTTAGTGACCCTCCAAAAGCCCATGGACTTCTCATAGTTAAACATTTGCCACATGCCAGTTAAGAAATCTTGGAGTATCACAGGACTGTTCAGGTTGGAAAAGCACTTAAAGATCATCAAGTCCAGCCAACACCCCAGCATTCATGTCCCCAGGTGCCACATCTACATCTTTTAAATCTGTTCAAGGATGGTGTCCTCACCACTGGAGCAGCCTGTTCCAGGTATTGACAACCCATTCTGTGAAAAAAAATTTTTCTGGCATGACTTGAGGCCATTTCCTCTTGGCCTATCAGATTATGTTCAGAGAGCTTTTTAAAAAAATGCCATCTTCCAACCTCTCCTTCACTTGGAGTTATTGTCTGTAGCTGTCAGAGTTGTGTGGTTAGAAAGGAGACAGCAGATATTTGAGCCCTTACTGGTGTGATGCATACTCAGGTTAAATTGCAAATGTTTCAATATATTTTGCTGATCTGCAGTCACCTGGATGTCGTCATCTGGGTGTTGAGCTATTAGCCTCACTTTACTGCAGGGCTTTATCTTACACTTCGGGTTTTTATTCTTCAGCCTGTTAAAAAGAAGAAAATCAAGCGTGAAATCAAGATCTTAGAGAACTTGCGAGGCGGTCCCAATATAATCACCCTTGCAGATATAGTAAAAGATCCTGTGGTGAGTAAGGGAGAAACTCAAGGAGTACATTGGGGTTATGGGTGAAGTTGCTCTGTTTGATTTCAGCTCTGACCTGGCTTTTTGTTTTCCCCTGCTCTTAAATCCTGCTTTTGAATTGACTGATCAGATCAGCGCTTAATCTGATAAACTTCTTTTAGAGGGCCCTTCCCCCACAGGTCCCTCCAGCCACTCACTCTGTGAGGAAGAGATACCATTGAGCTGAGACAAGTTAATTCGCTCTGCAAACAGTGCTGCTGGAGGCTGTGGGCTTAGGCTCTGCTCTCCCTGTCTGAGGGGAATCATAAATATGTCCAAGGCAGAGGGATTTTGTGCAGTTTTAGTAGAAAAGAAACTATGTAATTCATTATCCTAAGTGGAAACATAACTTAACATGGCTGAATGCTTTTTTTTCTGTTTCAGTCTCGAACACCCGCTCTGGTTTTTGAACATGTAAACAACACAGACTTTAAGGTACAGTGTGGGATGTGACTTCTCTTTTTTTTTTTGTGTTTGAAAACCACTCATATGGTCTTTCTGGGGAAGGGAAAGTACATAGGATAGGCATTTCCTTCCAGCATGGGAAATGCTTTTAAAGATAAATGCAGTTGGGACAGAAGTTTGTAATTAGCCCACCAGTACCATTTTGCCACAAAAGTTACAAGAGGAGAATGCAGATTCCAAGAGGTATTTAACCTTGGGAGCAAATGAATCTGTTACCTTGTGGCCCATCAGTGCCTGTGTTTTTGAGGCATTTGGCTTTTATGTGTACAACTCCTTATTGGAACCACTTTAAATGTGGACAGCTGTTTATGTGGCCTTCCATACTCCTGGGAATGGGGATTTAAATGTTTATTTGTCCCTTCATACTGACCTGCCTCAGAAGAAGAAAGGCTGTGCAATGCCATCCATCATGCTTGTGCTGGGTGAATATCACCAGAGGGAGATAGTGACAGGAACCAGGATGTGCTGTCTGAGCAAAGCTGGAAGTAAACTACATATGGGATTTGCAAAGGGAGAGGAACAGACTGATCAGAGTCAGGTGTGAGATCAGAGTAACTTGAGAAACTTGGACTGTATTTCAAATGGCTTTGGAGAATGCCAGCAGCCCAGAACAGGAGGTTTTTGGATGTTGAACACTGACATGATGTGTTTGTGTCCCACAGCAATTATACCAGACATTAACAGATTATGATATTCGATTCTACATGTATGAGATTTTGAAGGTAAGTTGGTGTTTGCTGTTTTGTTGGTTTATTTCTAGTATTTGCTCTCACCTAATCCTGTAGAGATGGTTCTCATGTCATTGATGATAGTGACATCATATCACTAAGGGAAGGAGAGTCCATGGAAGAATTGGGCAGAAAAATGTCAAGTCAGTATCTGTTTTTCAGTATTTTGGTACATGGAGATACCGTAAAATCCTAAATCAGGAGTACATGTAGCCTCTGGAAAAAGAAAACTGTGAGCTGTTACTGGCTGGGTTTGTGCTCAGGCATAATATGAGTCAAATAACTTCATCCATTCTTCTGAACTAAGTAATTTCTCCTTAGGAGTCTGGAGAAAGGGGGCTTGTGTGATCATTAGTGCCTAGTAACTATGCTCTTAGAGACTCTGAAATTCCAATTTTTATGAGGAAGCACCTGAAGTAAACTAAAGACATTTGTGTTGCTGGGACCTCCCTTTGAGAGGGGGGGTCTAGAAGCATTTTCTGTGATCAGTGAGTCTAGTCTAGGATCTATCACTGGACAGTACTGCCATCAAGTTAGACTTGATATGTGTGGAAATATTTTTGAATATGGTTAACTTGACAGATTCTTGTGACTCCAGCATCTGTTTCCTCTCACCTGCAGGCTCTAGATTACTGCCATAGCATGGGAATCATGCACAGAGATGTCAAACCTCACAATGTCATGATTGACCATGAGCACAGAAAGGTAGTGTGGGGTGGCTGGGGGGCAGGGAGGGGTCCTGCTCTTCTTTGGCAAACTATTGATCCATCCCTTTTAGGTACTCCTGCTTAGTGGTACTAGCAGACCTCTTTGAAGGGAACTCTGCTCTCATGGTGTGGACAAATGTAAAATGAGAATATTGTGCTGCTTTTTGAGGCTTTACTTTGTCACATGTTACCCACAGGCAGGGTTGTATGGATAGGTATTTTATTTAGACTGCTTGGTGATATGGGTTTGGGGAGAATATGTAACCAGACACTGATCAAATTAATTGAAAATGGAAGGTTTATAAATTAACGTCATACTAAGTTCACCAGTGTCATTCAGCCAGTGGCAAGCTGGAGCATCCCTTGAGCCTTTTTTCTTTGTTTTCTACCATTTTTAGCTCAGACTAATAGACTGGGGTTTGGCTGAATTCTATCACCCTGGCCAGGAGTACAATGTCAGAGTGGCTTCCAGATATTTCAAAGGACCTGAACTTCTTGTAGATTATCAGGTAAGAGTTACCAGGACTTCTTACTGACTTTGATATGGAAAGTCAGTGCCATTTCAAGGTATATAAACCCAAAATTCAGATGCCTAGAGAGCTGAAGCTAAAGACAGTCTGTTCCAAAATGTATGGCAGAAAGCAGTGGCCATAAAGCCCCTGAATGAAAGAAACAAATGAGTAGTCTCAGGACCTGAGGAAGAGCTGCAGAACTATCATTATGGATCTTGGAATACAAATGTTAAATATTTTTTTAGCAAGGCTGTGTTTGCAGTAAGGTACAGAAATGAAACAAAGCCCCTGTGGGAACAGCAAGTACTGCATGAACTTCTAAATTAAGCTATAAAAGCATCCCCTTATCTGATGGCAGTTTGCATTATGGAAATCACAGTGTTCCTGGTGACTTTCAGACCATGCTGGTTCTGGAAGGAAGCACATCCTCACCTGTCCATGGACCCTGGGGAGTCCACACCTTTTGTTGTTTGTTCCAATGCTTCCTTTCCCATCACACATTTCTCAGTGGTTTATAACATTGGAGTCTGCAGTGAAAATAGAAGAAAGCTCTGATCTTTAATATCCTGGCAGACAGGGATGGAATTAGGATACCTGCTGTCCTGCTAATTGCTGTATCCCAGTTTAAGTAACTGGAACAGTGAGCTGAACAGTGGTTTAGGGATGAAGATACGTGAAGATAGTTCAGTTTGTTTCCAGCATGACATGGCTGTGTTCATATCACCTTGGCGGGGTGGGGGAACCCTGTTAGTTTTGGCGGTCTGTTCTGCTTAATTCATTAGAAATTGAATTGTCCTTCTGGTTTTGTACAGATGTATGATTACAGTCTGGATATGTGGAGCTTGGGTTGCATGTTGGCTAGTATGATATTCCGAAAGGAGCCATTTTTCCATGGCCATGACAACTATGATCAGGTGAGAGCTGGTCATGTACAATGTCTGTTCTCTTAGCACCATGAAGGTTTCCTGCTTAGGCTTCTATCAAGTCATCCAGAGATTTTTTAAGCCTTTCTCTAATGGCTTCTTAGCTCAGTTTGAAGCCACATTCCTTTTCTCAAGTGTGCAAGATTATGTAACCAATTAAGTAGAAATTGATTTATAGAGCTTTGTACTTAGGAGCTCCTCAGTAGGTGTCTGGGAAAAGCTGTAGAAATAATTATATTAAGGCTGGTGTGTTCTAGTACATAGTTTGACTGTTTCTGAGGTTAAGTGGAAAGCCCCTGCCACTACTCACTCTTCCCCCACTCTGTGTAGAAACTGAATTTGGTACAGGTTTATCCAGATTCTGAAATCTTTGATGTATTGCCTTTGGGCCAAAATTTTTATTTTTAAACTTTTATCACATGCTCAGCATGTGACTGCCATGCAAATATTATGGAACAGGGAGCTTGTATTCTCAAACCTTTATTCTGGAGCTCTCTGGGGTGGTGCTTCACCTTTCACGTGCAAGATCCAGAGTTTCTGCTTTTTTGACCAGTTATTCTTGCCTTCCCCTCTGTTGGTTTTGAATATTTTTATGCTACTAAGGAAAGTGGTGTTGCAAGGTCTCAGGTTTTAGAGATTTTAGGGTCTGTGGCTCCCTCCTGGCTGCCTTGGGGTGCTGAGCTCCAGCTGTGAGTGGAGGCGTGTTCCTGATGCCTGGGACTGTGTGGCTGGGGAGGCCAGAGCCACAGGCTGACCCTGTGGCTTCTGATTCATACTGCTGGGATCAGGTTCCAGCTCCCATGGGAATGTGCTGCTATATCTCCATGCAGGCTCTGGTATTATCATACCTTCACAGCAGTGACTTGTTTTTGTGTTTGTTCCCAGCTGGTGAGGATAGCCAAGGTTCTGGGGACAGAAGATCTGTATGACTACATTGACAAATACAACATTGAGCTGGATCCACGTTTCAATGACATTTTGGGCAGGTAAGCCAAGGTCTGGAGTCTCTTTGGTAGATCCAGACAGTTACAGCCTTGTCAACAGACCTTGAAATGAACAAAAATTTGGGGGAGAAATCAGAGCCAAGATTCTGTAGAACTGACACTTTGTGCCTTTGGTCCCTTTTGCCAGTGCTTTCCATAGTCCTTTATATGGAAATGGACCTGAGGAAAGATTTTTAAATGTCATTCAGGCAATAAAGGAGCTACTGGAGCAGAAAGCATGAAGGGCAAATACTCTCTTCAATCTGGAGGGAAAAAATCAAAATGGTGTTTCTCAGCATTAGAGTGCAGAAATTCAGGTGCTGCTAAACATGGAATTTATATGGTTTTTCCCCTCTCATAGTGGGTCTAAAATTAAAGGAACTCATGTTGGGTGCATAAGAGATGACAGAACCTGCAATTTTAGGCCTGTAATCCATTCTGAGCATTAGTCCTGCTGCTGTCTGGGGTCATGGCAGAGCTGTGCAGGGGCTGTGGTGGCCGAGGTGGCTGTGCTGGGGCTGTGACTGCTGTGCCACCGCGTGGAGACACGGTGACACTGCTTCGTGTTCTGGAATGTCTCACTCCTGCACTGCTGCAGGGAGCAGTGGCCTCCCTCAGGGCTGGACATCTGTCACAATTCTTGCTCCTTAAGACAGTGAGTTTTGGCATCACTGTCCCCTGCCTGGCCTGATCTGGGTCTGTTTTCCTGCAGACACTCCCGTAAGCGATGGGAGCGCTTTGTCCACAGTGAGAACCAACATCTGGTGAGTCCAGAAGCTCTGGATTTCTTAGACAAGCTGCTGCGATATGATCACCAGTCACGACTCACAGCAAGAGAAGCCATGGAACACCCTTACTTCTGTAAGTATCAGCTGCTGTCCTGAGAGTTCTGCCTCTGGGAAATCTCTGTTCCCATGGCTTGCGCAGATGGGAACAGAGAATGGCAACAATGATAAGTCTGGTCTGCAAATAATTGTGCTGGAACTGAGTCTGCTGGTGTCTGTGTGCCACCTCCACCAGCCAAAGAATCAGTGTTGGGTGCCTGTGTCAGGCCCATGAATCAGCAAGTGATATCAAGGAAAGTCACCTAAATCTCCTAAATTTGGGGCTGCTTTCTGCAGGTGTGCATGGACTCCTCTGTTTGGATAAACCCAGAAAATTCTGGTTTGTTGACAAACAGAAATTTTAACTCCTGTTGCTAAATTGCTTAACTACTGCTATATTCAGGTCTTGATTTTGCAAGCAGAAATGTTACTTTCACTAATAAATGCTTTTAAATAGTTGCTGTTTTTCACAGATATTGATATCTAGGGGTTTGAAGCAGCTGCAACAGTGCATTATGTCAATATTTGCTCAGGTGGTTTGGTTTTGGGGTTTTTTTAGCTGCTGCTGAAGGGACCCCTGTAATTAACAGACTGTTGATCTGTGTTACACCTGTTGGAAAAATCCCAGGGAAATGTTTTGCAGGTATGAGCATTAGAGAAGCCAATAGCTTGGAATGTGAGAGCTGGACAAACAGTTCATTAACTTGTGTCCACAAAAAGATACATGTAATGCTGAGCTCAGCAAAGTTTGGAATTCCCTTGTCTGACACAGAAGGGCTGGGAGGCAGGAAGGGGTTGTCCCTGTTCAGGTGAGAATCTTATTTACATGCAGCTGAAAGTAATGAGTTAGTAAGTTGGGATCATCTCATGGAAGACAAGTTCTAGTGACACACCTGACAGCTCACAGAGATGTAGGATGTGTACAGAGACATGACACATGATTGTAATCACTGATAATCTTTCTGCTTGCTACACCCATATTCTGGGTTTGGCTTTCTGCAATTACACAGTTGCTTAGCACAGAAAGATCAACTTTGCCGTAATAACCTTTGTTATTTCCTGTCAGACAGTCCTGCTGAACCCCAAATCATATAATTTAGCTGATTTTTCCTGATATCACATGACCTTGGTACCTTCTTGAGTGCTTCTCACTGGCGTTGGTGGAAATGTCTGTATTTCAATAGATGGTGGTTGATGTTATTTGAAACAGGCAGAGTGCCAGGACTGGCTGAGCACAGAGGCCACAGGCAGTTTGTGTGCCTCAGCAGCTCTCTGGCAGCACAGCACTTACTGGTAGTGTGCTCTTCCTAGACCCCATTGTGAAAGACCAGGCTCGGATGGGCTCGTCCAACATGCCGGGTGGCAGCACTCCTGTCAGCAGTGCGAGCATGATGTCAGGTCAGTTCTGCCAGCTCGACTTGGTGCTTGGTGTGCTGAAGCAGTTCTGTCTGTGGGGTGGGTGGGAGGACCCAGGAGGGAGAGTTCAGCAGGCAGGGCGGTGTTGGGTCATCTCCCAGGATTGGGGACAAGGGCAACGAGAGCTGCAAAGTGGGTGGGAGAGTCTGATAAGTAAGGCCTTGGGCAGCCTGACCTGTTTTTCTGGTCTCATTTTAAGAATTTCTTTGCGGGCGATTTTCTGGCAGCAGCTTGAAGGACAGTTCACTGGCACAGGCTGCCCAGAGAAGCTGTGGCTCTCAGATCCCTGGATTTGTTTAAGGGCCAGGTTGAACAGGGCTTGAGGCAGCCTGGTCTAGTGGAAGGTGTCCCTGCCCATGGCAGGGGGGTTGGAACAAGAGGAGCTATGAGGTTACCTTTTCAACCCAAACCATTCTGTGACCCTGCCACATCTCTGCCCGTCAGTGACACTCAGGGGTGTGCAAATCCGTGCCCTTGCCAGAGCTGCAGAGAATAGTGACAGATCTTTTATCTCTTTAATTACTTTGGCAGCTCTGGAAACATAACTGACCCACAAAGCTCCCACTTGACTTCAGAAGCTGTCCTGGATAGCAGTGCGCTGTTTTTACTCTAATTCCTGCTTACCTGTCTCTCTTCCAGGGATTTCTTCAGTGCCAACACCTTCACCCCTTGGCTCAGATCCCTGGATTTGTTTAAGGGCCAGGTTGAACAGGGCTTGGGGCAGCCTGGTCTAGTGGAAGGTGTCCCTGCCCATGGCGGGGGGGTTGGAACAAGAGGAGCTATGAGGTTACCTTTTCAACCCAAACCATTCTGTGACCCTGCCACATCTCTGCCCGTCAGTGACACTCAGGGGTGTGCAAATCCGTGCCCTTGCCAGAGCTGCAGAGAATAGTGACAGATCTTTTATCTCTTTAATTACTTTGGCAGCTCTGGAAACATAACTGACCCACAAAGCTCCCACTTGACTTCAGAAGCTGTCCTGGATAGTGTGCTGTTTTTACTCTAATTCCCGCTTACCTGTCTCTCTTCCAGGGATTTCTTCAGTGCCAACACCTTCACCCCTTGGACCTCTAGCAGGCTCACCCGTCATCTCTGCCACCACCACCCTGGGGATGCCGGTTCCAGCTGCTGCGGGCGCCCAGCAGTAGTGACGGGCTCTGTCTCCTGCTGCCTGAGCTGAGTCAGGTGGGGAAGAGGTTTCCCCCTCCACCTCTCCTCAGGACGCAGCTCGTGCCTGGCAGGGGAAGGGAGGGGATGAACGCTTTGGAGACACCGTGTCTGAACTGTTGCTTGTGGATTTATAGTAGTTCAGTCATTATATACAAAATTATTATAGGCTGATTTTTTTCTTTTTTTACTTGAACTTTTCGTAACTCAGGGGATTCCCTGAAAATACCTACAGATGGAATACTTCTTGGACAGTTTTTCTTTCCCCCTCCCCCACCCCTCCCAAAAAAAAAAAAAAAAAAAAAAAACTAAACAAAGCAGCAAAACAACTCTTCATGTAATAACAAAGATGAATCAACAGCATTTCCAAGCTCTTGCATCCTGCTGGAAATCTCTTCTCTTCATGTTCCCACCATTATTCCTCCACAAGCCTTGGGGGATTGTGCTGTTCTCCAGAGACTACCAAACCAAGTCTTCATGAGGCAGGGGAGGGGATTCTTAAAGTACCACTCACTTGAACCCCGTGTCCTGCATATGTCCCAGCCAGGGTACACTGAGGAGACAATTCCAGTAGGGAGAGGTGGGATAAGCTTAAAAGGAGTAAGTGCAGATAGTGTCCAAAACCCTAATTGGATTGGATAATGTCTCCTTAGGAGTCAACCAGAATGCTAACTCACCCCTTGCATGTAATTTTAGTCTTAAAAATGAAGTTACTGATTCAGTTGGAGTCCTTGGCACCTCCTGAGACAGGTGCTCCTGTAGAGTACGCCCTGCTCTCATCAGCCCCTTTCTCATGGAGGGTTCTTCCAGCCATTGCTTGGCTTGGATCTCTGGAATTAATTTGTTATTGGGTATATTGTTTTTAAATTGTTTCTATAGGTTTCGAGCTGGTGGCTACTTAAAGCTGGAAAAATCAGACTGCGCCAAGTCCGATCCCACATCTTCACCCACCATCCCCTCCCTCACGTGCCATGTGGTGAGAATACCAGTTACCTCACAGTCTTGTAAATATGCACTGAGAGGAAGGAGCCAGGAGACGTTAACTTAAACTGAAATGGTAGATCAGTAATTGTGGACAAATATTATCATTGACAACGGAAAAGCACCCTTGTTACAGCCCTGCTACCCCTTGCTGTGTATATATACTTTGTCCTTCATATGTGAAAGATCCAGTGTTGGAATTCTTTGGTGTAAATAAACATTTGGTTTTATTTATCGAGGTTAGATTTAAGTTCCCTGTGTAGAGGCCTCCCTGGGGTGGTCATACACTGACACAGGAGTGGTGACAGCCACATGTGCCCTGGGCAGGCCATGTCCCTGTCACACCCATGGGGAGCAGTGCAGAGAAGCCTTACACAGATGTCACTAAGCCAAAGTTATCTCGTGGGAGAAGGATCTTTTGCCATAACAAAAAAACCCTCCTGTCTCAGCCATGATGGTGGGGAATTGAGATGATGAACCAATTATTAGTTGTTTGCCTGTTGCAACTCACTGGATTTCTGTGACTTGTTCTCAGTCACCTAATGCTAGGCTGGCTCAGCTGGTGTGGCTGCAGGCACAATGGCACCTGTCCCTTTCAGTGACCTCTCATCCCAGAGCCATTGCAGCAGTTGTTCCCGTGGACACTGAGTGATCTTCGCGTTCCTCAGTGGGTGCTGACGCCTTGGCCTGCAGCTCCTGCTTGTCCCAGGCACCCATCCCTCCTCTGCTCTTTGGAGAGGATGGACATGTGCTTCCACGTTGCTTAGTTAATTTTAGGATGGGGCATGTGGGCTGGATTAAACTGATTTGTGGGACATGGAACACTGCCCTTTTCTGTGAGGATTGCCGGCAGGGAGATGAGGTTTTTCACATACACCAGGATAGCTTTCTCCTCCATGCCTTCATCCAGTGGAAATCCATTGTACTTAATCTTTTATATCCTAAAGTGATGTGAAAGTTGGACTGTGTTGACTGTTACCTCAATGTGCTGTACCGTAAAAGCACCCAGTATGACAAAATACAGCTTGTTTGCACTGGTTCTGAGCTATGCAGGACATTTTACCCAGTTCTTTCGTTATTCCAAGCGAGGGAGGTTTGCAAAAGGATATAAGAATGGAAGAGGAAACTGGGAGTGGTGGATGGCCGCAGTGCCTGTCAGCCCTTGCACAAGGACGCACGGACCCCTGTGCACGGAAGGGGCTTTGGAGCCCTCACAGCAGTGCCGGGCTCCTGTTCTCCCTCCCGCTGCCGTGTCTGCCAGCGCTGACGGGGACTTCGGAGGGTTTACGGGGTTTTTTTGCATGGCGGCAGCAGCCCCTGCATGCAGCACCGTTGCGGGTGTGTTACCGGCCCCGGCAGCGCTGGGATTGCCCTGTCCGGCGGTCACCGGGGAGGGTTCGGGTTTGGTTTTTGTTGGTTTTAAACAGCCCCTGTCGCGCGTTCCGGGAGGTACGTCCAGGCCGCGCGCCCCCGTCCGCGCATGCGCGGCTGCCTCAGCCCGTGCGACCCGCCTAGGGGCGCCGCGCCTGCGCACTGCGGCGCCGTGACGTCCCGCCCGCGCGCCGGCGGGCGGGGGGCGGGGGGAGCGGGCGGGGGCGGGACGGGACCGGACGGCGCGGGGAGCGCAGAGCCCGCCGCCCCGACGGGAGCGGGCGGGGGAGCCGGGGGTCCCGGGGGTCCCGGCACCGAGCGAAGGGTCCGGCCCACCCTGCGGCTGTGCGGCCGCGGCTCGATTGATGCCCGAGGGCGGTCCCCGGCACTGACCGAGGGCTTTGCGGCAGCGCCGGGCCGGCCAGACCTGGCGAGGCCGTGAGTCGGTGCCCGGTGCCTGCAGCGGTGCAGAACCACCGACGGACTCATCTGGGTTTTAGACCGCCCTCACCTTGCGTTTGTGTCTCTTCTTCCTAGGGTGAACCTGCGAGTTAATGTCTTGTGGTTGTAGCATTAAACATTGTTTGCAGTGCACTGGTTTTGGTAATACTCGCAGCTATTGTCCCCTGTGTGTTTGAAAAGTGTAAATATTGCGGTCTTTATTAGTAAGTTTGAGAGGAGGAGCCCGCAAGATGTGCTTCTTCCTTCCCACTACTCCTTAAGTTCTTTGTGTGTGAACAGTTCTTTCTCCCTTAGGCTTTGTCTCCTCCTTCCCGAGGCATCGGTATGTGACAGCCCAGTGTGTGCGTGTGGCAGGGATCAGGAGCAGCTGGGGGTAGGGAACTGGCTGGGAATAGGGAACCGGCTGAGCAGAGCTGGCTTCTGTTGTGCAAATAACTCTGCTTGCACAAGGGGCCGGAAAGGAAATAAAAGAAACTGTAGTCACTGTGTGAGCCATAGGAGATTTAATGTTCCCAGGATCTTGGAATTCGGAGGAGTTGGAGCTCTGTCGTAGGCTGTTACAGCTTGTTTTGATCCAAGAAGTGTTTTAAAAGGGTTTTTGAGAAGAAACAGCATCCACTGCTCGACCTACTTAGCATCCGTGTGTGTGAACAGCCTGCCGACCTGCTGGTTCCCTTCAGAGCTCGCTGAGAGCTGCACTTCCAGCCAGGAGCTGGCAGGAACAGGGCCGGGCAGTGGCTGAGGAGCCACGTGTGCAGAGGAACGAGCTCCCCTATCTCTGCCGGGAGGGCGCGGCCTTGGGAAACAGCTGTTTCTCCATCGAAATCCTTTTAATTCCTCCCGCCCCAAATCTTATTTGGACACGTCCCTTATAGAGCGAATCCTGTTCGGATCCCAAGAGTTGTTGCATCTATGGGAAAAGCCTTTAGGGAAAGGCAGAGTTTGTGGCCTCATCCTGCACTCCAGTCCCACAGCTGCTCAGCAAAGCCTCCTTACTGGGAACTCCTCCAGTGTGGGATATCGAGTGGCTCTCGGCTGCTTCTTTCTTTCCTCACATGAGGCAGCGGTGACAAATTCCACCATGTGGTGTGAAGTAATGTCCCTTCTCCGCTCCCTGGGAAGCACTCTGGTGTCCTGTAAGTGTGTCTAACCCGAGCACTGTGTGCTTTGTGTGTTGCCCCTTCCCTCCCTGCCCCGAGTTCCTGTGCTCCTCAAAACAGTGGGAATTATTTCCTACTGGCTGAGCTGTGTGTGTACTGATGGCTGGCAGGTTTGTGTTTGTTGTAGGACAAGTCTATGTGCTTACGATTCTTTAACTCTGGTATAATTATGTCCTTTCTTATGTCTGTTGCTGTCAGTGGAAATACTCAGGCTTCTTCCTAGGACGGCTGCACCTGGGAGTCGGTAGGAACACAGTTTTGGGAACACTTTCCATACCTTTTTTTGAACACTTTCCTAAGTCCTGGTCTTAGGAAGCGCTTGACATCTGAGCTGGTAGTTGCATCAGAGAGCAAAGAGTTTCAGGATGGCTTTGCAGGGCTGTCTTGATCCTGTATGGAGCCGTGAGCCGTTGGGAAGGACAGGAGCCAATTGCTCTGTCTGGGCACTGGTGGTGGCTCCGGTGTCAGGAGGAGCAGCATTTGCCCCCCACAGTGGGACCCCCAGGATAGGGAAGTAGTGAGAGTTCCCTTTGAGGTGCCCCCCAATGCTGAGCCTGCAGAAATGGGGACACTCAGCTGGAGGGGTCCCCACCAGAGTCATCCCTGTCCTGACAGTGTGGTGACTGTCCTGTGTCATCTCCCTTGTGTGTGTGTGACATCACTGTGAATGGCTATTGCTAGCCCCCACTGTGTGCTGTCACTGCCTGTCAGCTCATGTCTCTGTGACCTTTTGCAGACTTTGATGTTAAGAAGAAAAGAAAAGTGGCAGAGATTTACCGGGCTCTGAACAGTGACCCCATCGACGTGGCGGCGCTGAGGCGGATGGCGATCAGCAAGGGCGGGCTGCTCACGGACGAGATCCGGTGCAAAGTGTGGCCAAAGCTGCTCAGTGTTAACACAGACGACCTGCCCCCTCTTCCAGGTATGCGACAGCCTGGACTCAGCTGCTTGGGAGGAACGGCTCCGTGAACTTTGCCCCTAGAGGAGGGACGTGCTTTCTGACCTGCCTTTTCCCTGTGTGTGTTGTATTTCCCACTAAGCTCATGTACAAAGGGGATTCACTACAGCACCAATACTGTGTTGTATGTAAACAATACATGACCTCTAAAAACAACATTTGTTGTTTTCTTTAGTGATAGTCATGGAATCAGTTCATTGTTGATGCAGTCAGCATGGCCCTGAGCATTAGCTGACATATGTAAGTTCACCTGCAGTAGAAAGAATCAGACTTGATTTGTTTTGCTCCCATGAAGAGGTGGCTGTGCTGAGCCCTGGTGTGGCCAAAATTCTCCCGATGTGTCTCTCCCAGGCAGCAGTTTGTTGTGTGAAGCTCACGTGTTTTTTTGGTCAGAACAGGCACAAGGACCACAACCTTCCTGGTGAAGTACCCATATGTTTTTTAAACCTTAGCAATGCAGGAGCTCTAGGTCCTGTAGCTTTAGAGTCCCCCCCAGACAGATTTTGTTGTTGTTCCTGATTCTGTGAAGGTTTGGAAATGTGCATCCCCCCACCTCAGTCCAGAGCCAGGTGGCATTAGGGTGATGTGAGGTGACCAGAGCTGCTGGAAGACAAGGTTTAACTTTACATGATCACATAGAAGGCATTTGCTGGCTCACTGAACTTTTCTGTTTCTTTAGCTGTCTTAGCTAACCCTGGGTGAGATTTTGCTCTGAATTGTTTCTATTTTATAAATTATTCTTTATGGTCTCCACAGCACTCCTCCAGTGCTGCTGCTGAGTACACTTTGAATTGCACAGCAAAACTGTGTAGCAGAGATGTTTCTAGGAGTGCTGCTGTCAGTTTAAGCATTTTAACATGTGTTGTCTAAAGAAATAATTGTCTCATTTGCTGTTAGTGTCAGAATGTGTGGCAGTGAAAGTGCAGGGACAGGACTGAGGTGGGACATGAAAAAGGGGATACACAGTGGAGTAGGGGATGTGTGCAGCTTCATGTCCACATTCAGCAGGGATCTTCCCAGCTCCCTCACCTTACTGTCTTCCCACCACTGCAGTGCTTCATGTTAATCCTGTTCCTCTTTTTCTCAGCAAGGAAGGAGCTGCGAGAGGACAATAAGGATTACCAGCAAGTGTTACTGGATGTGCGGCGATCCCTGCGCCGCTTCCCACCAGGTGAGGGGGGTTCTGCTCTTCCCACTCTGTAGGGACAAGAGCAATGCCATGGGGCTCCTCCTGGCTCACACCTCCCTGGGAGGCTGCAGAAGGTGGCATTCCATTATTACTCTAAGGGCCTGACTTCTAGAAAACTTTTTCTGTGTGAGCTCCCAGCAGCTGCTTCTTGCAGTGAAGCCCTTCTGCAGCCATCAGTTTCCTCCAGCTGTCTCTGCACAGATGGTTTTTGAGGTGGCTTTTCCAACATTCCACTTCCCCTGCCCCACTGCACCCCTCTGCCAGGAGGCTGCTACTGGCAGACAGTTGCAGCAGAGAGAGGACGGATCCTGCATGGATCTTGTGCACCATGACCTGTTGAGATTAGGACAGATGGAAAGCTTGAGAAACATGCCATTTGCTTCAGTTTATTTTAGTCCATGGTCTAGCTCAGGGGCAGGGAAGGCGGATTTGTCTGTGCTTAGAGCAACCCACAACCCCTGGTATAAAACAGTTTCAAAATCAGGTTCTTGCACCAAATTTAACAGAACTTAAAGCATTTAGAAGCAAAATGGTTTTGCAGTTGTTTAGTTCTGATGGGAGGCTGGTGCCTTGTGTTATTTATAAAATGCTAAATCCAGCAGCTCTCTGTGCAGAGCAGTCGTTATTTCTGGGCAGAATCTGCCTCCCCCTTCTGCCACTTTTATTTTGTATAAACACTTGATTCACTCTGATTCTTGCAGGCATGGATGCTGTGTGCAGGCCTGATTCCTGGAGGCTCTGCTCCTACGGATCTTTTTGCCCTTGAATGGCAGCCTCCTGCCTATTTTTAGCCGCATTAGTGAAGCAGAGGAAAAGGAGAACTTTGTCATTGCGGGATCTCCACTGGGACTCTCTGCTTGGCCTTTGGGTGTTTTATCTGTTGACAAGGGCTGCCAGAAACTGGCTGCAGCTGTGCAAGGCAGGAACAATGTTTTTCCTGTGACATCCTGTCCCTAAACACATGTTGTTAGCAGGGGACTGATAGAAAGTTGTGCTGGTGGAGGCCTTGCAGTTTGATGCAGTTGGCATAGTTTCTGTGAAAATGGGTCCTGTTGATTTTTTTTCTAGAACTCCTGGGAAATTAAAAATTACTAAAACATCCTCCTCTGTGCTGGATGTGTAGAACAATTCTCTCTTCACAGCAGCACTGTGCAAACATCTATAAACCCTGCTCCCGTCCTCCACAGCAGCTTCCTTGCAGATAAGGGTTCTGCAGATCTAAAGATTAAACCTCTCAGCAACTGTCCAGATTCCCCTGCAGAGTTTTGGTAGACAGCATTAGGGCTTTAGATAGTTTTTTCTGCCAGTTTTACCACCCTCCCCTTGTGCACCACATCCCTTGGGATCAGGCAGGTTCATAAATGCACAGGTGCTCTCCTTGCTCCCACAGCAGACACTGGTAGGTGACACAGCTGTGCCACCTCTCTTGTTCCCACAGATATGCCAGATGACCAGAGGGAAGGATTGCAGGAGGAGCTCATCGATATCATCCTCCACGTCCTCAAGCGCAACCCCCAGCTGCACTACTACCAGGGATACCATGACATCGTGGTCACCTTCCTCCTGGTGGTGGGGGACAGGCTGGCCACAGCTCTGGTGGAGAAGCTCTCAACACATCATCTCAGGTACTCAGTGGGAAGAGAGGAGCCAACTGCATGTCCTCAGGCTGTGGGGACGCCTGTGCAGGTAGAGCTGGCCTGGAAGGGGAGCTGGGAAGGCAGAGCCTTGGGTTAAAGCAGCTGCCTGTCATGCCTGTACCCAGAGGGTAATTGAGAGCAGCCTGACCACACAACAGCAGGTGGCTTTGCAGGGAGCTGTGCCTTGGGGAAAGGATAATTGAAGGCTGTCAGTTAATTTGTAGCATCTCTTGGAGTTGGAAAAGCCAACACACATGCCTTATCCATGGTTGTGTGGCTGTCAGGGCCTCTCCACATCCTGGAGGCTGGCTCAGCTCCTGCCTCCCACTTGTCCTTGCATAGCCCTGGGCAGCATGGTCTGTACTACCAGTGTCCTGTACCCCACATGAAGAGTCTTTCCTGTTTGTGCACTGAAATAAGAGCAAGCTTCCAGCTGGAGAGTGTGGTTTGGAGGGATTATCTCTCCTCTCCCAGGCAGGAGTCAGATTTTGGGTACTGGAAAGGCTTTACAGTTCTTGTGTGCACTGCATCAAAATAAGAAGTGTCAGCTGACAGCAGCATGATGGTCTGGGCTTGGGTTCTGTGTGCAGGTCAGCCCTGTGTGTCCCAGACAAGCAGGAAGGAGGCTGCTCCAAAGAGACAGAATTCCTTGGGGTTGGGGGCCACCCTGCCAGCAAGGCTGTTTATTGCATGTGCTTCACCCTCTGCTGCCTCCCTAGAGGGAGAGCTTGCTGACGTTGTTGCTTGACAAAGCTTCTTTTAAATCTTTCCTCAGGGATTTTATGGACCAAACGATGGATAATACCAAGCACATTTTAAATTACCTGATGCCCATCATAGACCAGGTGAACCCTGAGGTGCATGACTTCCTGCAGAGGTATGCAAATGTTCCCTTAGGGCCTCCTGGCTCTCCCCTGCCTGTCTCAAGTTACTGTTCACAGGGCCATTTTCACCCACACATCCTCAGCACCACAGTGGCTTCCTCAGGGACTCAACAGCTGTCCCACAGCTGATGGTGACACCCCAAAGGCATGTGGCACTCATTTTATGAGCAGGCTCAAACCTGGGATGCCTGTCTGGAGAGGTTTTACATGGTGCCATCTTCAGCCCATTTGTCTGCACTCTGTATTGGTGGGCTGGGGATTTGGGGACAGTGTTGTACAAATGCTACAACTGCTTCATGTGACCACTTGTGTGGCTGGTGGGACCTTGCTGTAGTTTGTTCTTAGTTCTGGGGATAATTACCAGGTTTTGCATTAGGGATACACAGGTATGTCTGGCCAGATCAAATCAGAAGCAGGAAGGTGAATGGGAAGAGTGAGTTCAGAGCCCTTTTTTGGGCAGGTGTGTGGTTTTTTTCACAGCCAGAATGTCTTTGGGTACCAACCCTGATTGCAAACTCCCAGAATTAGTAAGCCCTCAGGGTAGGAAGGAACCCAAACATCAGTCTGTGCTGCAGGACTTCAGTTGCCCTCAGGCCAGCAAGCCAGACAGTGGCATGATACATGACACATTCAGGGTCTCCTGAAAGCAGTGTTTGGCCTCTGCTGTGGCCCCCACTGGATGTGACACAAGTAGTGGCAGCACTTTGCCACAGGGGGTGGCACAGGGGATAAACAATTTTTTCTGCCAGAGGTGCAGTTCCTGCTCTAGTGGGGTTCAGTGCTCCACTGACGGCCAGCTATATTTCCCCAGGCATGGCAGTGCAGCACAGGGCTGGCTTGGGAGCATTTCATCCCTGTTTCCAGGCTGACCTAATGGCTCTTTCTCTGTGTAGTGCAGAGGTGGGAACCATCTTTGCCCTCAGCTGGCTGATCACCTGGTTTGGCCACGTTTTGTCTGACTTCCGGCACGTTGTGCGATTATATGACTTCTTCCTGGCTTGCCACCCGCTGATGCCCATTTATTTTGCAGCTGTGGTAGGTATTGATGGAATGCTCAGGGATTAACTGGGCTGTTCTGAGGTGGTAGGAGTTTGGGGCTGCAGAGGGAGGCTAACAAACCCAGTGCTGGTGCTGTCCTCAGCTGTACCCTGCTCTGCAGATGAGGTCACTGATGTTCTTGGTGATGGTAAAGGGCAGATGGGATGCAGGGGAACTCAGGGCAGCCTGAGAATGTCCAAATGTGCAGGCTTTACCAGTTCACTGCTGTGGAGGCAGCACAACACAGTGTTTTTGTTTCCTCTCATGTGCTGGTCCTCCTTCTGGTTACATACTGGGATGCCTGGCTGGCTGGGGACAGCCCTGCACTGTGCATCCATGCTGCCCATCCTCCTATAGCAGAGGGCAAGTCATGAAGTCAAACCCTGCTGAGTTTCTGCCCCCGTCTCCAACCTGCCAATAGCAGGCTCTGCTCAGCAGACAGACCTGAGTACCCTGAAAGAGGCTTCCCATGGCCTCAGTGTCTCAGAGGGGTTTGGCATTTCTCTTCCCAGTGAATGCTTCACTGCAGAGTGTCCTCTTGAAGAAGGTCTTTCAGCTGGAAGTAAAGTGATTTTTTCTTCTGGCTCTGAAACAAGTGCCAGCATCTGCCAAGGAGTTGTCCCCACTTCCTTGTCTGTCCTCCTCTCACTCCTCTGCAGATCGTGCTGCACCGGGAGCAGGAAGTTCTGGACTGTGAGTGTGACATGGCCTCTGTCCACCACCTCCTATCCCAGATCCCACAAGACCTTCCTTATGAGTCTCTGATCAGCAAAGCCGGCGACCTTTTTGTCCAGTTCCCACCTTCTGAACTCGCCAAGGAGGCAGCTCAGGCAGCTCAGGCGGAACGGTGAGTGCCGGACAGCCCATGTGTTCCCTACATCCCCTTGCCAGGTCTTGCCTCCCTGTGGAGATCTTCCTGACAGGAGGCTGGTCCCAGGGCTGAGCAGGGGACACTCCTTGACCTGTTCCTTCTCTTGCAGAACTGCGGCTTCCACTTTTAAGGACTTTGAGTTGGCATCAGTGCAGCAGAGACCAGACACTGTGTTGAGGCAACGCTTCAGAGAGCGGCTCCGAGGGGAGGAGCGGCTCCGAGGGGAGGAGCGGACAAAATCCATCTTGACAAAGCCCCGGACCAACCGCTTTGTCAAGCTGGCAGTGATGGGGCTGACGGTGGCACTGGGAGCAGCTGCCCTGGCCATGGTGAAGAGCGCGCTGGAGTGGGCACCCAAGTTCCAGCTGCAGATTTTCCCCTGAAGCCGGAGGAAGGGTCTTTGCTGTCACATCCCCAGCAGGAAAGGCTGATGTGTGATGAAGGACATGTCCAGAAACGACCTGTCTGGAGACTATTTATTATTCTTACTGCGTCCAGTAACACTTTTGGCCTTTGTGACAGAGACTGAGGGAACCAGCCCAGCAGGACGGTTCCCCACACCATGCTCACCTTGTTTCCCTCTCCCTGTGCCAGGGTGAGCAGACAGGCACTCCTGCTGTCTCCTGAGAAACCAGAGGTATGGACAAATTTGGCTGGTCAGGCTGTGCTCAGGTGACTGTACAGAGGGAGAGCTGTGTGTGGGCTGTGCCCAAATGATCCTGTGCTCTCCACTGGGGAAAACTAGTGGGAGTGAGAGCAAATCTTCGCCTGGAGGAGGGTGTCCAACAGGGTTTGTTCTGGGTGCTTGTGTGTGTGAGGGGGAAGGGCGTTGCACTTCTGAGGAACAGGGCAACCCTTTGGCTCTTCATTGCTCCAGTGTGCCCCACAATCTGCCTTCAGCTTTGCCAGTGCTCCAGCTCTTCCCTGTCCTGTGGACACCCTGTGAGCAGAGCCAAACCTTTCCCATACCCTGGCCAGCACAATGCTGTGAGCTTCTCTTCAGTGTGTAACACTCCCTGGCTCTTTTTGCTTCCACATCTTTGCAGCCTGATCTGTTTGTGGGGGCCAGGAGCAGACCTTAGCTCCCCTCAGCTCTCAGGCACTGCCACTGCTGCGCTGGCAGTACTGTGACCATATCTGGGGTCAGTGAGGTGAGCACGAGTGCAGTCACCCTGCTGAGGGTGTGTATTGTCATGTGCCAGGTTATGCTGCCACAAGTCTTAGTGGCACTGTAAACACCCATTGCAGACTTCTTTAATAGCTCTGGAAGTGGACCTTAACATGCCCACATGGAGAAAGGCTTTTTCCACCTTGTGAAACATTTTGCACAGGATAGAAGTTGTTGCACTAGGAAATGTGACAAAAACCTCCCCCACAGGCTGATCAGGCTTCAGCATCACCTCTGGAAATACCACAAGGGGTTTCCCAGAAAGGCCACCCTGACCCCTGCATAGCTCCCATTTCCCCATCAGTTCCATTGGCAGTCCCAGCGCTCCCTGCCCTCCAAGCTAAGCAGCAAATCCTTCTAGACAACTCAGTGTCCCACTGAGACAGAGCCAATAGACACTCTATGCCTCTACCTCTCCCCCAAGCTGCTAAATCTCCTTCAAGTGTCCTTACCTGTCCCTCACAGCTCCCTCCCTCTGCCCCATCATTGCTCTGTTGTGCCCAAAGCCATCTGTGCCATGCCCAGGGGCTGCACACCTGAAAAGGAGGTGTTGGTTGAAGGGATTTTGGGATAGAGAAGAAAACTCATGCCCTGGAGAGCTCAGCACCCCCAACTCCCACCCTTCTTGGTCCATAACTGCCCTGGGTGTGTTCTGGTTTGCCCCATGGGCCCTTGCTCATGGAAGGGATGTGCCTTTCTGGCCAGAGGGCAGGTGGGCAGTTTTCATTCCTGACTTGTGTTCCCATGAAACTCTAAGCAGAGCCTCTGTAGGTGAAATGTGGAGTGAGTGAAACTGCCCTTGTCCAGGCAGGCAGCAAGACCTGTTCCCTCCTCTCCTCAGTGGTGCCAGTGGCCTTGGAGAGATCTGGGGCTGCTCAGGGGGCTCCTCCCAGTGTGGCTGAAGGCAGAGCCCATTCCTGGCCCCTTGGCACCCCCAGAGCAGGACTGGAGGCTGGGTCACTTGGCACTTTAGAAAACACTGGAGAGTGTGGTGACCTGGGAGTGCTGCTGGAGGGCCCAGGACTGCTCTGTACATTACGCTGAAGGAGGGGATGGCTGGAGCCCCCCAGGAGGAGCCCCTGCAGCCCCTCCATTCCCTGGCCATGATGCACTTTAGTTCTTGTGTTGTCCCCAGTGGGGGGAGAAGGGCCTGGGAGGAGTCCAGGGTGCTTCAGTTACTCTGTACAAAGACTTATACACCCCCTGTAAATGCAGATTTCTACACGCCCTAAAACTGTAAAATAAACAGTTACTAAACACACTTCCTGCCCTCCACAGACCAGGGCTGCCAGATCTGCTCTTGTGGCACCCTGGGGCCCAGAACTGGCACCTTCCCTGCGGTGGCCAGGCCAGCTCAGTGTGGCCTCACACCCAGCAGCCCCGTGGGAAGAGGAGCAGGAGCAGAGCCAAAGGGTGTGTGCGTGCCCCGGTCACTGTTCTCCATCCATCTGCCTCCCTCTGGGCCAACGCCAGGCCTTGTGTGTGCTGCTGGCTCTCTGGGGTGTCCCCCCCATCAGCAGCGTGGGGCTGGAAATAGCCTGACCTGCCCGCCTGCCCTGTACCCCAGGCCGGGTGCCCGGCTGCAGGAGGATATCCCGGGCACAATGCCCAATCCCAGGGCACGCTCCGCTGAGCTGGGGTGATGCAGCCGCCTTGGCCAGGCTGGAAGCAGTTTTGTCTGGATGGCTCAAGGCTGGCAACCCTCTTGGCTATTTTTAATTGCCTGTGGCTTCTCCAGGAGCCATTTTCTAAACCGTGCTTGAATCCCTTTGAGAGGAGCACCCTTTGAGCAGCAGCGGGGAAGGAGGAGTGGTGGCAGGAGGTATGTGACATCTTCAGGGTAGCCAAGAGGCCACTGCTGCATGTGACTCAACCAGGCCAGTGGCAGCGTGTGCATGTGCCTGTGTGGGCCATGTTGGACAGTAGACAAGAGCCCCGTGTGGCCCTGACCTTACCAAAGTGATGGGGGCAGTGGTGATGGCCAGTGAGCTCTGACTGTGGCTGCCCCATGGTCCCCCCTGCTCCCAGCAGTGCCCCTGCACAGAGACAATCCCATTGCCGGGGGCTGCAGTGACACCACACTGGAACATTGCTGCCCCTGTGGTACCGCCCAGGCCGCGGGCGGTGCTGGGGGCTGTCCCGGGGGTGCAGCCTGCAGACTTGGGGAGGTCACCGTGGCACGGGCAACCCCTGCACTTCTCCCTCCCTCGGGGACAGCCCGGTCCCCAGCAGCGCCAGGGCAGCAGGAGGGGCTGGCAGTACCCGGGGATGCTCTGGGCTCCTCTTGTTGCCGTGGCAACAGCTGCGGTGAGACTGGGGGCGGGGGTCTGGGTGTGATGCAAGTGGCGCGTGACCCCGTGGCCCCCCCCGTGGGTCTGGATTAGCAGCCCCGGTTCCCTCCCTCTCCACTTCCCTCCCCGATTACCCTCGGTCCCCTCCCCCGGCTGAACGGAGTCGGGGGCGGCGCCGGGATTGCCCACACACACACGGGTGGGGCGAGGGGCTGCATGCGTGCTGCACATACGTGCACACACATGCACATGCTCACACTGCTCCCGGGGACGCCCAGCCCACACTGACTGATGAGGGTGAACCTCCCCGCTGCAGGAGAGCCCATAGGAACCAGGGCTCAGGGTGGGAACTGATACACCTGGGAGCCGGATGCTGGCCATTGGGAATCCCTCATCTCCCTGGAGACCTCACATAGCCCTGGGTACCCCAAATTCCCCTGGGAGGAGTGAGGCAGCACAGAAGGAGCCAGAGCCATGCGGAGCAGACCAACACACTTTATTCCATAATCACAACAGTCAGGATCATTGTTAGCCGAGGTTCTGCAGAGCAAGGGCCAGCCATGTCACAACCCCAAGACAGACCCAGACGGGGTCGTCACTGCCCCTCGGCTAAAATCCTGTTTCTCCAAGATAACAGACACAGGGACCCTTCACTAACACAACACTACAAAGGTGACCCCGAGCGCTGGCGCCCATCCGCAGGCTGCGTCGGGGCCCCGCCAGCTCCGGGGACCCCCGGCCCACTCGGCCACCGCCAGGGCAGCTGCTTCCTGAGAGAGGTTTGGTTTATTTTTATTATTTATTATTACTATTATTATTATTCGCTTTGTCTGGAGTGATGACGGGATGTCGCACGCGCACGCACACACGCTCGCACACGCATGCCAGCCAGCACCGGGCAGCGGGGGCGCAGCGGGAGGGGGCCGCACGCTGGGGGGGTCTCTAAGCACTACAACCACACAGCACAGAAAATCCACCACTGTCCACGACGGTTCTCCCTGACAAACACACCCGGCGAGACTCGAGGAGGGGGACAGGGGTGAGGACGGGGACAAAGCGGATGATGTTGTGCTTGCGGCCAGGGCAGGAGACCCCGGCACTGGCTCCGGTTCTGGCACTGACCCAGAACCTGCTCCTGAGGAAATATTTCGCCTGACAGTCTGTGGAGGGATCACCCTGGCTCAAGGGTGATGCACAGCATGTAAGGGACCACTGGGACCCGTGTTCCCCCTAGGAACGGAAGCTGAGCCCTGAGCTGCAGGGTCAGCAAAGCACACGTGAGATGCGAGACCCTCAGTGTGGCCTCAGGCCTTGCTGGTACCTGGGGGCTTTGGCTTCCCCATGGACAGGGATGGAGGGCAGGTGACTGTCAGCCTCAGCGCCCTCCCTGAGAAGCCCTGGCCACAGCATGGGGTGGCTGTGCACCCCAAGAAGGCACCGAGGTGCTGGGTGAGATCCGTGTGTGTTAGAGAGCTCTGGGGCCGCCGGACCCCACGGGAACCCCGAACCCGGCTCACACATGGGAGACGGCTTCAGATGCTCCTGGAGCGGGGCTGCCCAGGGGGTGGGAAGGCAAAGTCCCCCGAGGCGGCGGTGAGGCGGGAGCAGGCTGCCAGAATCACGGCCGGCCCGGCGCTTATTTGGCTTTTCCACCTTTGGGGGCGGGACTGGATCCGGTGGGGGACGGCCGGGGAGGGAGGGGACGCAGAGAAGAGGACGCGCTCTATCCAGGGAACACGTGTCTGATGCGTGATGCCCGCCTGGCTCCGCAGGCTGGCACCCGCACGGGGGTACCGAAACACCGTGGCTAATGCCAACACACACGCACAGCTACCGCTACACACCGACACATCTACACTGCTGATGGTTGACCATCGCGGGGGGCCTCGAGGGGTCCCCAGGGACTGGGCTGGGGGACATCAAGCATCCCTGCAAAGTGCCCAGGGACACGCCTCTCCCTGCGCTGCAGTGCCTTTCCCCACGGCTGAGCCAGGGCCACCAGCAGCTCCAGCAGCAGGGCCAGGCACCTACTCCGAGGCACCCTCAGGGGATGGCAGGACATGGGAGGGGGGATGTCCTTCCCCTGGTCACGGCTCAGTCCAGCCTGACAGCAAGGGGCAGGCACGGGGCAGCCTGTGACTGGGGGGACCGGCAGCCCCAAAACAGGGAGGCAGAGCCCCAAGCAGCGGGTGCTCTGCTGCAGCCAGCACCCCCTTGGCAGGGAAGGATCCGAGGGGCCCCCGCAAATCCAGAGGGCCTGGGGAATCGGGGTCATGGGGGACTGCAGGGGCTGCTTCAAGCAGCGGTTGCTGCCGAGCCCAGTAGAGCTCTTGCAGGTGCTGCCAGCCCAAGCC
The DNA here is from genome assembly GCF_017590135.1 of Pyrgilauda ruficollis. Lineage (NCBI taxonomy): Eukaryota > Metazoa > Chordata > Aves > Passeriformes > Passeridae > Pyrgilauda > Pyrgilauda ruficollis. The sequence continues at coordinate 888,116 of NW_024511099.1, forward strand.
ATGACCACTTCCCCGGGGATGTGTGGGGTCCCCACCCAGCACAGCTGTACCAGAGTGCAGCCCCTGCCCCCCCAACCACAGCCTGCGGCAGCTGCCGAGCCAGCACTGCAGCCACGTGCTCCCGGCAGTGGGAGGAGGCGGCTGTCGCAGGAAGGAGCCATTAGGAAAAGCAAAGAAAATCCCAGCTGGAGGAGCCGCTGCAGCAGCATCTTCCCTGCCAGCATGTCCCTGCTCTTGGCGTGGTCGGCAGCGGAGCCCAGCGTGGTGCTGTGTGGAGGAGCCCTGCGCCAGAGCATCACCCACACCACACACACCCACCAGCACTGGCGGCTGCTGCTCTTGGACCAGTTTGGGTGGTTGCTTAAGGCAGATTTCCCGCAGCTGCCCTTCGCTGCCACCCTGCCCTTCCATGCTGCTCCCTGCCATCCCGGCAGCACCACACGCCACGGCTGGGCACAGTGACACCCAGCTCCACCGGCCAAGGTCAGCCAGCCCACAGCAGGTCCCGCACGGGCACAGGCTCCAAGGTTAAAATGAGGGCTGGCTGCTTAGTGAAGGGCTGGTCCCCGTACAATTTTGGGGTGACTCTGGACAGGGGCTCCCTCCGTGGCACAGCTTTCCCTGCACAACTGCCTGGCGAGAGAAACAACACAGCCTCCCGCGCCCACGTGCTCGTCACGTGTGTGCAACTTCACTCTTCCCAAAGCGAGTGGCGGGGAGCACGCGCCACGGGGAAGGAGACACTGCTGTGGGACACTGAACCCCCAAAGCAGGGACCCCTCACAAAACAGGGAGTTGGGAAGGGACAGTTTGGCATGGCTCGGCATCCCTCCCCAAGGGCTGCAAAGAGGAAGAGGAGAGAATTGAAGCCATGCGTTCTATGCAGTCAAAAACCAAACGGAATCAGCCATTCTCCAAGGGATGGGGAAGGTGGGGTGGGCACCGAGAGCTGGGGTGGCGTGGATGCTCCTGCTTCCTGGAGAGCGGGAGGGCACACGGTGCTGGCACAGATGGGAGCGGCCGGGAGCAGCCATGGCTGTCAGCGCCGGGGCCGTGGGGGAAAGCGGCCGGGTGTGACAATGAAAACCCGATGAGATGCATTTCACGGGCAAATAACCGCGGCAGGCGGCCATGCGTCCTGCGGGCACGAGGCGAGAGCCGGACAGACAGACGGATGGAGAATGGGTGTGTGCCGGGGGTGGGGGGAGCAGGGGCTCTGCCTTCCAGCAGCTTCAAGGCAAAATACCTGATTCCTGCATGTAAACAGCTGGTTTCGGTTTGTTTGTTTTTTGTTTCCTGGGTTGTTTTTTGATATGACCTGATTGTGGGTGAAAATAAAAATGAGTGTTACCTGCAGAGCGTGGGACTCAGTAGGTAAAGACCAAGTCTGAGATGCTGGACATGAGCCAGTCCCCTGCTATCATCTCCGTCACCTCGGGCGTGCAATAGTCCGGGAACTCGAAGTGCGAGGAGCCTCCCCGCGGGTAGAGGTCGTGGTCCTTGTCGAAGACGGACCAGTCCAGGGCACCACAGGTGGCACTGGCAGGCGCCCGCCCGGGCATGACCCCCAGCAGCTCCTCCTCCAGCTCTTCGTCAGAGGAGCTGAAGGAAGAGGGAGGGGACCCAGCCGACATGGGAGAGGGGGACCCGCTGTCTGGGGACCTCCCTGGCTCCGGGCAGGGTGTGGTAGGGCTCAGGGGTGCAGGGGGCTCCTGGGGGTTGTGCTCGCCGTCAGGTGCCGGGTGCCAGGCAGCCGTGCCAGGCACCACAGGGCTGTCCTCAGCGGGCACCTCTGGTGCGGGCTCCTGGGGGGTGTCGGGGCCGGTGGGCAGCTTGGCGGGCTGCCTGCGGCTGGCAGAGACACGGCCCAACACGGAGGGCTTGATCTTCACTGGGAGCCGAGGGCGGGCTGCTCCGGTGCCCACCTTGCCCTTTTTCCGAGGCCGGTACTTGTAGTCGGGGTAGTCAGCCATGTGCTTGAGGCGCAGACGCTCGGCCTCCCTGACAAAGGGGATCTTCTCGGAGTCGTGCAGGAGCTGCCAGCGCCGGCCCAGGCGCTTGGAGATCTCGGCGTTGTGCATGTCGGGCCACTGGTCCATGATCTTGCGGCGCTCGTGCTGGGACCACACCATGAAGGCGTTCATGGGCCGCTTGATGTGCCCGCTCGGCGTCTTGCACCAGGCGGGCTCGGTGTCACGGGCGGGCAGCGGGGCGCAGGGCTCCCGCCGAGCCTCCGCGCCCCGGCCCCGCGGGCCGCGCTGCACCATCCCGGAGCCGGGTATCCCGCCGCCGCCTCCGCCTCTTCCTCCTCCCCTCCCGCCGTCGTCTCCCTGCCCGCCGCCGCCTCCCCGCCCGC
>NW_024511099.1:890491-1022931 GCF_017590135.1 Pyrgilauda ruficollis
GAGGAGGAAGACACAAGTTGGAGAGGAAGATATGAAAGCCATGGCATGGCTCGCGACGGGGCCCGGGGGCGCACGGCGGGGCCGGCTCCGCCGGGGCGGCGGCCGCGGAGATGCTCCGGAAGGGCCCCGGGATGGCCCGGTGGTCTCCGGCTCGGAGATGCTCTGCAGCGGTCCTGTCCCGGAATGTTCTGCACCGGTCCGAGGATGCTCCGGAATGCTCTGTAGCACCTCGAGGATGCTCGGTACCGGTCTGAGGATGCTCTGTAGCACCTCGAGGATGATCGGTACCGGTCTGAAGATGCTCCGGGATGCTCTGTACCGTCTCGGGGATGCTCCACACCAACACGGGGATGTTCGGCGCCGGCTCGAGGATGTTCCGGGATGCTCTGTAGCGGCTCGGGGATGCTGCACGCCGTGAGGGCTCCGCCCCGGGGTTGCTCCGCTCCCCGCCGCCCCGGTGATGCCTCCCCGCTTAAGTCGGCAGACGCTTCGGTCGGGAACAGTGTAGGGTGGATGCGGCGGGTCCAGGTGCGGGTCGGGGGTGCGCGGGGGCGGTGCGGGCAGCCCGGGAGCCGCACGCCCCCCGGTGCCGCTCTTATAGACACGGCCGCCCCGCCCCCGCCGCCCCCGGTAAACACCGCCGCGCCGGGTCTGTCAATGGAGGGCCCCGCCCCCCGCCGCCCATTGGCCGCGGGGCGGGGGGGCAGATCCCGCTCAGCCAATGGGCGCCCGCCGAGAGGGGTTGCTGGAGAGAATGGCAGCGCGGCACGCCCCGGTACCCCCGGTACCGCCCGGCTACCCGGCACGCCCCGGTACCCCGGTACTCCCCCGCTAGACACGGCACGCCCTGCTACCCCCTGGTAACCCGGCACACCGGTCCCCCGATACCGCCCCCACGGCAACCCGGCAGCTCCCCGTACCCCGACCCGAGCAGCACGGAATCCCCGGTGACACCCGGTACCTTCAGACAAGCATCCCGTTACGCCGGTACCTCTCTGTGCCCTCAGGCACCCACCCGAGGATGCTCCAGCTCCTGCCAGTAACCCGCTGCTCCCCTGCTCTAGGTACCCCGATGTCCCCGGTGACCCTGACATCCGCACCCTCGGGAGCACCCACACCCCTCGCGGTTCGCCGGGAGCCTGTGCGCGGGTGTGGCCGGCCGGAACACCGAGTATCACCCCGGAATGCTGTGCTTGAACCCTGCTATGCTGGCCCACCGGGCTCCCGGGACACCCACTGCTCCCGGTCGTCCGGGCAGAACCTCGGCCCGGAACAGTCCCCGGGCCGCTCACTAGGGCTTGCACCGCTCGGCGCCACGCGTTGTGGGAACACCAACGCCTTCGTGAACACGTCCCCGCCGCCCATTCCAGCGGTGTCTCCCCGTGGGTCGGCCCCCGGCGGTGACGGGAGCGCCGGGCGGGGAACGCGCAGCGCACGAGGCGGACACGCGGCTCCCCGGTGCCGCGGGTGGGGCCACGCCCCTCCCGGTCAGGTCCCGCCCACTCCACTGGGCGGCACCAATGGGGCAGCGGCGGCGGCGCTGTTGCCCCGGAGACCGCGGGCTGCCCGCCGGGGGTCGCGCCCATTGGCTGTCGCTGCCGCGCGCGGGCCCGCCGGGGGCCGCGCCCATTGGCTGCGCCGCCGCCGCCAGTTGCTGTGGTGACCGGGGAGCGCGCGGGGCCGCGCCCGACCCGCCCGGGCACCGCCACTGACCGGGCACTGCCACTCACCGGGCACTGCCACTCACCGGGCACCGCCCCTCACCGGGCACTGCCACTGACAGGGCACCGCCACTCACCGGGCACCGCCACTCACCGAGCACCGCCCCTCACCGGGCACCGCCACTAACAGGGCACCGCCACTCACCGGGCACTGCCACTGACAGGGCACGGCCGCTCACCGGGCACTGCCGCTCACCGAGCACCGCGAGCTATCCCCGTCCTGAGGTCTGAGCGGGAACTGTGGCCTGTCCCGACCCTGCCGGCTGCCCCGACATTGCGGCCAGCCGGGACACCGGGGCCTGCCCTCCCGCCGGCCCGTCCCGCAGCCCCGGGCGCTGCCCACGCCGTCCCGGAGCCGCGCTGCGCGGGGAGCACCGCACAGTTCTCCACCGCGGCTTTGCGGACGGCGGACGGCGCCTCCGCGAGCCGTTCCCGCTCGCTATAGCCGGAGGTCCTGCCCGGCACGGGTCATCCGCACGGCCCTGGCCCGGGGCACCTGCTCGGCCGCTCCCACACACCTCCGGTCCTCCTGCCACCGCGCCGGCAGGACCGGCTGGGTGCGCATTAGCACGGAATGCCCGTGCCGTCGAGCACGTCGTGCCGTCTGCGGGGCCGGAGGCGGCTGCCCATCCCCGTTGGTCCCGTGCACCGGGCCCGCCTCTACCCGGGCTCCCCGCGACAGCCGTTCCTCTGCTCCCTCCCGGCCCCGGCCGCCCCTCAGGCAATCTGGGGCCAGTCCCATCGGGCTGCTCGGGCTGCCGCAGCTGCTTCCAGTCCCGGACACGCCGACCCCGCCCGATGGATCCCGTGCCGGTGATCCTGTCCCGGTGCGGTGCCGGGGCGGAGCCGGCAGGGGGCGTCCCTTCCGCCCGTTCCCGTGAGCCCGGCCCCGCCCGGCCCCGGCCCAGCCGCTGTGGCTCCGGTGACGGGGATACGGGGCATCCCCAGAGGCCTCAGCGAAGCGGCGTTCCCGGAGGGCGATGGGGCCCGGGTGTCCCCGGAGGGCAGAGGGTGGTGAGGATCACTGGGATGTAGGGGTGTCCCAGCAGGCACAGCAGCTGCCAAATGGACAAAAGAGCGAGCCCGGTCAGGTTCCCCGTAGACCAGCAGCGTTATCACCCCTGCAACAGCCTACTAAATCCATTCCTCCATACTGTCCCTGGCTCCAGCTGGCTGCTGGAGCACCACTCTGCTTCGCAGAGCCATTCCTGTGTGGAGTGGCACCAGGCACGGTGACAGATTCCTCCGTGCTGCCAGTGCAAGCAGCAGTGCCTGAGGGTGAGGTCAGGCTTGGTGCAAGGGGACATTTCCCAGCTCTGAGGAATCAGCAGTGACTGTATTTCTCCCTGTGCAGAGGATGAAGGCAGTGGTGCAGACCTGCTGTCAGAACCAGCTGGACACAGTGAGGGCAGAAGTCCAGGAAATAGAAAAAACAATGGAAAATAATCTGGGAAGCTAGTTGCTCACATCACTGTGAAATGAGTCTATACAGTCATGTTACCTTTGCTTTCCATCCTCGGCTAAAGACACTGTGTTGATCTTATAAATGTCAAACAATTCCATTCCTGAAAATGAATCCCATTTGCTCTGTGGGGATGATCTTCCCACCAGCCTGCCAGGAGGGAGAGAGCCCTGTGACACACGGCAACCTGTGCTCAGGGGGGGTCTGCTCATGGGATCATTCCTTCCTGGTGTATCCCAGCTCCTGCTCCCCGGTGCACACAGGGTTTATTTTTCATGAAAATCTCACCCTGTTGGGTAAACATTTACCCCGCAGAGCAGCAGTGGTGTGGGTGCCAAGGGGAGCTGGATCTCCTGCACCAGGGTCTGGGTTTTAGCTGGAAGACAGGTATGGCTGTAGCTATGGAGGCTGAAGCTGAAGGAGGAGAAAAGCCTGGAACATGTCAGGAGAGAGGAGGCGAGTGGCTGCGTGATAGATTAGTGGAACTTCATTTTTTTTTCTGTTTAAAAAAAAAAAAGAAAATGATAAAAAGGGGAATTAATTAGCCTCAGCAGCTGGTGGGGCTGGGGTTACTGAGGGTGGATGGGAGAAAAGTTAAAAATAGCAGGAAGGCCCAAGTGGAAAGTTTCTGTAACATCACAAGTCAGGCATTTGGTGCTTACCCGCCCTGACAGGCGGGAGCCTGTGCCAGAGCCCTCTCCACCATCCTCAGCCCTTTCCCACTGACCTCCCTGCAACTTTTCACACGACATCACCAGCCCTTCGTTTTGCTAATTAACCCTTTGCTTCCAGACACTGGACTTGCATCTTGAAAGAGCAAATTCAGCCACAAGTTGCTCATCCTGGGAATGTGAGGGTGCAGAGGAGCACAGTGCTTGTGCTGGCCCTCCTTGGGTCCCTGCATGTCGCTGGCAGCGTGTGGAGCTCAGAAGAGCTGTAACCCCCTTGTATCCATTCCCATCTGCATTTCAGCTTCCCCTCCTTAAAAATCCTCCTGTTTCCAGAGGCCCTGGGTGGATTTTGCCAGTAGGTCTGAGCCCTATGCTGGGACACTCTGGATGCACAGTTTGTCCTCAGCTGAGACGGAGATGGATGAGGCAGCTCTGAGCAAGCCCAGCTTGCTGCACTTGTCCCTGCTGCGAGAAAGCAGATGTACCTGGCTGCTCCAACAGGCTTTCTCTGCTTCTGTTTGTCTTTCAGGATTGACAATAAGAGCAGCTGAATTCATTCCTTCTCCCTCTCAGAGGTCCAGGAGCTGTATCTGGCTCTGCTGCTTTGGGAAGGCTGGCAAGAGCTGAGCCTGCCATACAGAGAGTGGTCTGAGGGTGGTGGAGCAGGGCTTGGGCTGGAACTGATTTTGGTGGTTGGTCAGTGACTGTGGCAGACCATGAGGTGTGAGAAAATACTGTGGGATTGACTGGGGGTCAGGTTTGGCTCTGGTTTACACTGAACAGGAGTTGGGCACTGCCCTCACCTGGTTTAAAAGTGTTCCCCTCTTCCCCTAGGTGCTTGCATGGTCCTGGGTTCCAGAACAAGCATCTGGGCTGACCCCACTGAAAGCCAGTGCAGGACCTGGGGACATAGAGAGGGTGGCACAGCTGACACAAGGCAAGCTTACACAAGGCCACATTGTGGCCCCTGATGACAGGACTGCCATGCAGGGAATGGGAACCTCTGAGCACAGTCCATCACCCTGCTCCTGCTTCTGCTCCTCCTCATACCCAAACAGCCAAAGCAGTGGCTTATTCCCCTCTGTGCTTTGCCACTCCTAACTCTCCTCTCGCTCAGGTTCGTGCTGGGTACCGAGGTGGTCCTCAGCACTCCCACCAAGGAGGGACATTCGTCTGATGCCAGCCCAGTGCCTGGAGCAGCCAGGCTTGGATGAGGTGCCAAGCTGACTCCATTGCCTTCAGCCCTTCTTCCTCCCAGTCCTGCTCAGGACCTTGGGCATTTGCAGATGTGGTCTGATGGCACAATAAAGGTGTTACTGTCATTCCTGCCCTCCCCACCGCTGTGCTCTGGTCATGAGGGATGTCCTGGGACCAGCCCTGGTGCCATGAGGCTCTGCCAGCATATCCCAGTGTGGGTGGACTGGTGACCTAGTGTAGGGTCAGAACAGTGCCTGCACTGGGACACTTTGGGACAGTGCTGCCAGTGTCTGGGATCTACAGACAGGTTCAAATAAAAACAGCTCTTGCTACTGCCCGTGCCAGGAGACCCCCAGCCATCATTGCATCTTGGAGACAGAGCTGCAGAGCTGGGGGCTTCTAAGTCCTGAAAAATCTTCCCCTGGGCAGGGCAGGACCGGACCGGACTCGGCTCGCTCCTTCCTTGGCGGAACTGAGCCTGGGGTGGCGAGACCAGGGCCGGGAACCGGGTTGCCGCAGCTCCGCACAGGACCGGAGCGTGGTGGAGCCCTCCCCGCGGAGGCGCATCCCGCAGCATCCCGCTGTAACCCTTGCTCGCCATGACCGAGGCACGGGTGCCGGGGGAATTCGCCGTTCCCCGGCACCGCAAGCCCCGAGGGGACCTCGGGGACCGGGACAGGGCGGCTGGGCCGGACCGAGGCCAGCGCGGGCGGGGGTGTGTCCGGCGGGGGAGGGATCGGAGCGGCGAGGGGCTCCACCTCCCGGGGTTTAAAGCCCGGGGCGGACTGCGGTGCGGGTGTCCCGGGAAAGTTGTGTCCGTGTTGCCATCGGCTGGGAGCGGGAGCGGCTCCAGGAGCGGCAGCGGCGCGGTCGGGGGCTGCCGGGTGCGGGTGCCCCTGGGGGCGACACCCACTCCCCCGCCCACCCCACGGCCCCCCTGCCCTCGGCGCTGGTGATGACCCTGAACACGCAGCCCGGCGGCAGGAGCCCGCTGCGGCGGAGGGCCAGCACGCCGCTCCCGCGGCCGGGTGGCTCTGGGGCCACTTCGCGGAGTGAGCCCTATCACCCCCAGCTCGGCCACACCGCCTCCGAGCCGGGCGGCAGAGCCCCCCGCGGCAGCTGGTGCCCCGACTCCTCGGGCTCCCCAAGGCTCAGGGAGCCCCGGTACCGAGTGGTGCTGCTGGGTGACCCCGGCGTGGGGAAGACCAGCCTGGTCAACCTCTTCGCCGGCGTCCCGGAGAGGGATCTGCTGGACCAGCACGGAGGTGGGTGTCTGGTGGGGGGATCTGCTGCAGGGTCACCTGCGGGGCATCCCGTGTCGCCATGATGGGACAAACCCATGTGCGAGGCGGAGAGGAGCCCGGCACCCTGCTGGGAAGTGCGGCACTGACCGAGCTCTCCCGGTGTCCCGCAGGGGCCGCGTACGAGCGCAGGCTGACCGTGGATGGCGAGGAGACCACGCTGCTGGTGCTGGACACCTGGGAGTCAGAGCAGCGGGTACGGCGGGCTGGGTGCTGGAGACAGCTGGGTGAGCCGGGATGTGCCCGGGGGACACTGTGTGGGCACAAGTGCTGTCTTGGGGCCTCTGAGCGCTTTGAAGGGCAGCCTGGGATCCCCCTGTCCATGCCTGGGACTCACCACCTTGGAGCACAGGATACACACTAGGCAAGACAGGCTGGGGTCACATCCCTGCACAGCTCTGTGCCCCCTCTCCTGGGGCATGGGGGGCTGCCCCCCGTGTTCTCACTGGTGTGGATTCTTATATGATAACCCATTTCAAAATGCTTGGAAATGTTTTGGGAACGGGGCTGAAGGATCCAACTGGGTAAATCCATGAGTTGGTATTGCCAGCCAGAACACTTTAACGGACAGAACGGTGCTCCCAAGAGCCTGGCATAGGGCATTCCTCATGCCCAGAACATGAGGTATCTCCTGGGCAGAAATACCAGTGCTGCTGTCACTGCCTCCCTCCAAACGCCTCCCTCCTTCCCTTCCTGCCAGGGCCCTGCATTCCTGTAGGTGCCACCAGGCAGTGAGTCCCGGGAGCAGGGACAGAGTCAGTGCCCAAGCTGTGCACAGGGGTGCAGCACCCACACGGACTGAGCTGTTTGGCACTTAACTGCAGTTCCCAGAGGTGCCCCAGCACTGTGACATCCCGACAGTGGCCCATTTTTTTTCCACTATGGCTTGTTCCCACACTGCCCAGCAGTGCCAGGATCATGCAGGGTGCAGCACCCACCACACTGTCCCAGGGCATTCCCAGGGGATTCAGCCTCACCTCCCCCTACCAAGCTGAGCCCACGGCCTCAGTTTGTTGTTGATAGAGAGAAAACTCCCAAACACTCCCGGCAAAACCAAGAGCTTTTAATCTGCATTTAATTAACAGGGTAACACCTGTTCACCACAGTGTGGGGGCTGGTGGGGTGCGCTGACAGGTCCCATCAGTGCCAGGGTGCTCTGCTGTCCCCTGGAAGTGGTCATGGCCACAGATTGGTGACATCTTGTTCTCCACGTGGTGACAGGGTGAGGAGAGCCAGTGCCGTAGCCACTGCCTGCAGATAGGGAATGCCTACATCATCGTTTACTCTGTCACTGACCGGGACAGCTTCGAGAGCGCCTCAGAGCTGCGCATCCAGCTGCGCCGCGCGCGCCAGGCCGAGGACATCCCCATCATCCTGGTGGGGAACAAAACCGACCTGGTGCGGTGCCGTGAGGTGTCCGAGGAAGGTGAGTATGGGGTGAAGGTTCTGGCTGGTGGAGAACCCTGAGGGGGCTCCATGCCCAGCTGCTTCCCCCACATCTGTCCCCTTGTCCCTGGACGTGCAGCTGCTGTTGTGCATGTGGCAGTGCCCGTCCCACAGCACCTGAGGTGCCAGCAGGGCCATGCCCTCTCCCTGCCCTTCCCTTGCAGAGGGCCAGGCGTGCGCTGCTGTCTTCGACTGCAAGTTCATTGAGACGTCGGCGGCTCTGCAGCACAACGTGGCCGAGCTCTTTGAGGGGGTGGTGCGGCAGATCCGCCTGCGCCAAGGGGGCAAAAAGCCCCACCTGCACCCCCCGCCTGGCCAGAAGCACAAGGAGAGCCTCGCCAGCAGAGCACGGCACTTCCTCGACAGGCTGGTGGCCAGGAACAGCAGCAAAGTGGCCCTCAAAGTCCGCTCCAAGTCCTGCCATGACCTGTCTGTGCTCTGAGAGCCACGGTCCTGTCCCTCCGCACACGCCAGCTGGGACTCTGCTCTCCTCCAGCAGTGTGGCCAGTGGCTCTGTGAAGAGCTCAGACGGGGCTGGAGTGATGCTGAGGATGTGGAGCTGTTTTCACTGGTGCTGAGGGATGCGAAGGTGCTCTGGATCCGGCCACTCCCCGCCAGGAGAGGGGATAAGTGGGATCAGGTCCATGGAGTGGAGGACGGGATGGGTACCTGCACTTGGAGTGGTGAGATTTTGGATCACAGCTGCTCCTGCAGAGCTGGAGGTGAGGGGTGGCTGTGCCCCAGAGCAGGGCTGGAGGCTATCAGCAGTGTGGCAGGTCCCACTCGCAGTGCTGTCCTTCGCATGGCAGCAGGGACTGGCCAGGGCACCGTGGCATTGTCCTCCTTGGACAGCCTGGAGCCTGGCTGGGAAGAGGGGGCAGGGGAGCACCAGCAGCACCACCTGGCACCCTGACCCTGCTGTGCCAGGGCTTTGTGCCATGTCTCACTGGCACCAGTGTTTCTGTGCTCTCTCTGTACTGGTGTGTTGGGGAAACCCTTGATCTGCAGAATAAACCACATCAGGGAGGTGCTGTTCTCTGCTGGGTCCCTGCCCTGGGGAGCCACATCCCAGAGCCACGGGGTCAGATTGAAGCTCTGTCCTTTGCCTGTGCCAGGGCTGAGGATCTGCTCCCTGCTCTGGGCAGGCCTTGGCTGGCTCCTCCGTTAGCTGGAGCATCTTGGGACAGGGAGAGCCTCTGTCCAGGGTTTCCTTTGGCCACTCTTGGTGGAGGTCCCAGTTCTTCACCCAGTGATCCAGCATCATCCCCTGTGAAGCCCCCTGCATCTCCCAGCTCTGGAAAAGTCTGTGGGAAGGGCTGAGCTCTGCTGAGCTGCAGGTTTAAAGCCCCTGAGCACCGTGGGAGCTGCAGCCTGGGCAGGGAGCTGGGTGCTTGGTGGCTCCTGGTGCCCCAGGAAGGGTCAGGAAGCTGGAGCCGAGCAGAATGGCACAGCCAGGAAGGGACGTGCTTGGCTGCAGCAAGCAGGGAATGACCCTGGGCACGCAGGGAGACCATGCCAGAGCTGTGTGGGCTTTGCCTGTTGTTTTTAGGCTGTGCTGCCATCCAGCAGCTGGGATACCATGGGGGAACCTGCTCAGCATCCCGGGCCCGATGCCAGGGAGGATCAGCAGTGCCCTCCTCCTCCTCGGGTCGGGAGTTTCCACTCGCTCTGTGGCCAGACTGTGGGGAACCACTGGCTGTGGCTGGCAAAATGGGACACTGGGATGGGCCAGCACCCTGTCCCTGTGGGAAACTAGTCTCTCCAGAGGTGCAAATCCCAAGTTTTGCCCTCAGAAATGGGGAGGTGGGTGCTTATATTTTTTCCCCGTGCTGCTTAGCCCATGGCATTGCTGCTGCTCTGCTCTGGAGCTCCCAGCTCGGCGGTTCCCGGTCCTGCTGGAGGCGATGCTGTGGTTCACACAGCGTCAGCCACACCGGGGTTGGGGGCTGCACCCGAGGGACAGGGGCTCCTGGCTGCTGCCGGCCCCTCCCGCAGCTGCAGCTGGTGTTTCCCTGTGGCAGCAGGCGGGGGAGGGGGCCACGGGATGGAAAGTTGGCAGCCAGCAGAGAGGGGAGTGGAAAGAATGAGCTCAAACCCAGAAAAATGCGGCCGTGCTGGAGGATGGGAGGAGTGGGAGGAGAGGCCAAGGGGGGCCACGGTGAGGCGCTGGGAAACGGAGAGAGGGTGGAAGGAGGGAGGATGGAAGGAGGAGGTGCTGGCAGGGGCCCAGGGACTGCCTGTGGCCCCCATCTGGGCCCGTCCTGGGGAAGGTGGTGCCAGGTCTCGGTGGTACCAGCTGCTCCAGCGAGTGCTCTCGGGGCTATCCCAGTGCCATCAGCCTCTGGGTGGCCCCTGTCTCCAGCGCTATCCCTGGGTGGCCATTGCTCCCAATGCCATCCATCCCTGGGTGGCCACCAGCCCCAGTACAGTCTCCCCCATCCCATGGCCATCAGGGCCACCGTGGGACAGCAGCCCCCGACTCCCCCATCCCGCTCTGCACAGCGACGCTGCCCTTTGAGAGGATTCCCAGGCCAGGCTGGGATTCAGAAAGGGGCAGTGCCGTGCCAGGCCGTGCCAGGGTGGGATGCAGGGGTGTGGGCACTGCCCTGTGCTGCCCATCCCGCTCCGCTCTGGGAACAGCGGTGGCAGGGAGAGGGCAGCACCCCGGGCAGGAGGCCAAGCCCGCAGAGAGGGGCTCCCAGGAGGCCTTCCCATCTGCCCTCCGCCTGAAACGCGGAGCTATGAATCACCCCGTGCCTGAAATAGACTGCTTTTATTTAAAATATAAAATTTAAAAGACATTTAAAAAAAAAAATTAAAGGCTTGTGTTTTAATCCCTGCTGTGCTCCCGTCTCCTGCCCGTGGCTCAGATCTAAACTGGGGGCAGCACCATTTCACTGCGCTCAAATCTTCACCAATTTCTGCTCCTCAGCAGACTGTCATCCTGGTGAGGAGGAGGAGAAGGCTTGGTGGCACAGCCGAGCTGCCAGCGGCTTGGAGCATTTGTGAGGAAAACACACATTTCGGCCAATTTTCCAGCAGAGCCTGGCCCCGGCCCAGCGCGTGGGGAGAATTTGCTGCCATTTATAGGGCGTTTCACAGAAGGGCTGTTTGCTCAGGGGCGGGCTGGGAGCGCTCAGGGGCATCCCCAAGAACAGGGGTGCAGATCCTTGGAAAACGCGAAGGGCAGGAAAACACAGGGCAGCGCAGGAGCCCCGGACCCACCTCGCTCGGGACACCCGAGCTGCCAGCTCGTGCTCCCGGGGGGCTGCAGGAAACCGGGAGCCTTTCCCTCCTCGGGCGTTGCCCTGCCCGTCCCACAGAGAGGGCCGGGCCCAGAGCGGGCCGGGGCGGCGGCGCGGGGCTCTGCCCTTCTCCTGGCACCGGGGCCGCCGGGGCGGGGCCGGCTTCAGCGCCGCTACGCGTGACGCACTTCCGGCCGGTAAGGGGACGTGTCGGTGCGGACCGCGGTGGGAGCAGCCGCCATGGAGGAGCCCGCGGCGCACAACGGCAGCGCCGCCGGCGCCGCGCCCGGGGCCGGGACCCCCGCCCGCCCGCCCGCCACCCCCGAGGGCATGGCGCTGGCCTACGGCAGCCTCGTCCTCATGGCGCTGCTGCCCATCTTCTTCGGGGCGCTGCGCTCCGTCAGCTGCGCCAAGAGCAAGGTACCCCCGCGGCTCGGGGCAGCCCGGCCTTCAGGCCTCGCTCCTCCCCAAGGGTCCCCTCCGGGCGCCCCGTTCACGGGAGGACCGGCAGCTGCATGGCCCCGGCCCCGGTCCTGGGCCTGGAGGCGCAGGGAGCCCCGGGGAGAGAGTTGGCTTCCCCCGGGGCTTCTGCAGCCACTCCCCACCGCCCCGATAAATTCAAGTGCTGCAAAACACAAGCGTCCCTTGTCCCTCCTCAAGAGGAGCTGTGCTGGGGGGACTGTGTGTGGCTGTGCCCCGCGGCACTGGGGCTGCTCCGGGCGTGCTCTCCTGCCTGCACACCCTGTTCTGTCCCGGTACTCCTCTCGCCGTTCTCTGCATTTCATAGCAGGGACTTAAATCCCAACAGCTGGGCTGCTGCAGTTCGGGAGGAAGGACTGGTTTACACAGTCTGATCTATTACTATTTTTAAAATCTCCTTGTGTGCCCTTAAACCTCATATCAGGGGCTTCAGGTGATCTTGGGGGGCTTCTGGCAGCCCAGGCAGTGGGGGGCTGTGAGCAAAGCCCAGCCGTGGGTCAGGGTGGGGGTTCTCATCCCTCACTCTGCAGGGAGCAGCAGGAATTTGGGCACCTTTGCACTGCTGGGCACAGCATGACAACTGCCATGCCTGGGATAAGCTGCACGAGGGCTTTTGAGGTGCCCTCGATCCGTGCTGGCCGCAGGTGTTTGCCTGAGTGAGATTAGATCTCTGAGCAGCAGCCAGCTGGGCAGGGAACAGGCAGAAAACAGGCAGAAAACAGCCCTCTGCCTCCTCTGAAAGCTGAAGGTCTCCTGTGGGAAATGGCTTGAAAGAGGCTGGTTGAGGTGGTGCAAAGATGTCTTGGAAGGGGTTTATAAATCTGGGGCTTCTGAGCACGAGAAGCGTCCCAAGAGCAAGGTGAGGGATGAGAAGGTGGCTGGAGAGACGCCTCGTGCGCGGGGTGATCACAGATGGTGGCACAGATGGGGCTGGCTGGGCGTGAGCGGTGAGGGAGCCCAGCTCCCCTCTGGGCAGGGGAGGACGGAACAGTGCCAGCACAGGATTTTTTCCTTCTCCAGGAGGAGAAAAGCAGTAAAATTTGGCTGCCCTGGGAAGGACAAGTGCAAGGTTTGTGTTTTCCAGCACAGGCTCTGCCTCTGACACAGCCTCACCTCTGGATATAGCAGGGGTCAGTTTTGTCCCTCCCAGAATTGCTCTGGAGTGCTGTGTGTTGTGTCTGTTCAGCCCCTGCTCAGGGGTGAAGCCAGGGCAGGGGCTGATCCATTCCTGTTGTGTCCTTCTGTCCCCAGAACTCCTCGGAGATGCCAGAGACCATTACCAGCCGAGACGCTGCTCGCTTTCCCATTGTTGCCAGTTGCACCCTCCTGGGGCTCTACCTCTTCTTTAAAGTAAGTGAGTGGCACTGGAGCTGGGGCAGGACATCCTCCTGCCTGGCAGGAGCTCCCATAACGGGGTGACTCTGTTTTGGCCCTTGGTGTTGGGACAGAAGGTGTGTAAGGCTGCACGCTTTGGTGTCACCGTGCAGGAGGACGTCAGTTCTTGCCTGAATTGTCACAGCTTGGGGGAAATCAGAGCCTGTTTGTGCACAGGTTGTGTCTGGAGAGCTGCCGAGGAGCAAATAGCCCTGAGCTCTTCCTGCCTCCGTGGGCCAACCTGACAGGGCACAGGCTGGAGCCAGAGGGTGCCAGGGTCTCTGAGGGGCAAATGCTGCTGGCTCTGTGTTGTGTTCCATGCTGTGCTCCTGGAGCCATTTCAGCTGCGGGCCTGGGAGAGCCCCTGTGTGATCAGGTGAAGATTTTTAGACATTCAGAGCCCACAGGTAGAGTCAGATGACCTGAGAGATGGATGGGAGCTCTCAGCAGCTCGTGTTTTTGGTGATGTGGAGAAGATGTCTTGGCCTCAAGCACCTTGAGGTGCCCATGCAGGTCTGGCACATGGCTGAGCACTCAGAGGGGTCTGGGGAGCTGCAGCACAGAGTGGTCCTGTGGGCATGGCAGCTTCCAAGCTGTGCTGTTTTGGGATCCCTGCAAGGTGCCAAGGTGCTCCTGGCTGACCAGGAGGTGAGGGTTAAGGTGCAGAAGGTTAATGGTACAGTTCAGTCCCTTCTGTGTCAGTGGCTGTGTGCCATGTGCTCACCTAGTCCAGCATCCCCCTTCCAGGAGGGCACAGAGGGCCCCAGGATCCTTCCACACTGGTTTGCAGGGGTGTGATTCAGTAGGGGAGCCTGTGACTTGGAGGGCAGGAGTTTTAATAATGCCCTGTTTAATTAGGGCATGGGATGCTGCTGCTCCCCTGGGCTTGGGCAGCCCCTGGGAGCGGTGCCTCTCTCCCTGCTCTGCAGGGGAAGCTCTGGCCTCCTTTCTGCAGCACTGGAGCTATTTTTTGACCTGAGCAGCTCACAGATGTGCTACAGCTCACGGGCCCATTGTGCTTGTTCTTTGAGCACATGGCTATTTCCAACATATTCTCCCTCAGCATGCAGGAATTTGGGTTATTCTAACTATTCTTCTTATTTCCCTGGAGCACTGACACAGCAGCTGCCAACAGGAGCATGAGGATGGGGAGGATGCTGTGGTTTCTAACCCCTCTGCGGTTTTGTCTTGCAGATATTCTCTCAAGAGTACATCAATCTTCTGCTTTCCATGTATTTCTTTGTGCTGGGGATCCTGGCCCTGTCCCACACTATCAGGTACAGCACAAGGATGGGTGTGACTGGGGCAGGGCCTAAAGCTTCAGTTCATTTTATTGGAAGATTTTTAGAGCACCACTGCCCTGCAGCAGAGCCAGGTCTTTAGGGTATTTGCCCAACCTTTTAGGGAGTTGTCCCTTGGTGGTGGGAACCAAAGCCCAGGGGGTCCTGGGAAGCCATACACCAGTACTGGGACAAGGCCAGCTCACCCTAAGGAGCTTCTCTGGCTCAGAATCACAGAATCAGAATATCTTGAGTTGCAAGGGAACCACAAGAATTGAGTCCAAACTCTGACCTTCCACAGGACAACTCCAAAAATCCCACTGTGTTCCTGAGAGTGTTTTCCAAACAGTTCTTGAAATCTGGCAGGCTCAGGGCCATGACCACTTCCCTGGGGAGTCTGTAACAGTGCCCAGCCACCCTCTGGGTGAAGAGCCTTTTCTTTATATCCAGTTTATACCCCTCTTGGCACAGTTCTTCCTGCCCTTCAGAGGGAAGAGCTCAGCAGCACCCTTACTGGGATGGGTGACACAGGCAGCTGGAGCTCATGGTAATGTCCCTCCTCTCGTGCCCATGCGTGGCACGAGGTGTTGAAAGCTCAGACTGTTTCAGTAACTGAAAAAGTTGAACTGGTTTCCTGTTTCGTGAGCTCTGCGGCGTTGGGGACCAGATGCTTTCCCTTGACTGCTGCTGGGCACGGGTTTGCTCTGCTCCTGGCTCTGCAGCACAGCCAGTCAGTGGTGGCCCAGCCACTGCTGGGTACCCACAGGGTTGCTGGGGGGCATAGGGCATTTGCTGGGGTCTGGGTTGGGTCCTCTTCTCTTGTGGATGATGCTCTGTTTTCTTGCCCTGGAGTATCTGGGGGACTGTCACGTACAGCCAGATCAGATTTCTGTGCAGGATGAGTTGCTGTGGCTCCTGCCAGTCCCTGATGGAGCAGATGGCATTTCCCGCTCTTGGGAGGGGGTGTGGGGCCCCCTCAAACGCAGAGGTGCTGGGCAGCACATCCTGTGGGGTTTCTGTCCAACTGCCCTTCTCTACACCTCTCGTTTCAGCCCCATGATGAACGGATTCTTCCCTGCAAATTTCCCCAACAAACAGTACCAGCTCCTCTTCACCCAGGGCTCCGGGGAGAGCAAGGAGGGTACGTTGGCTTTCCTGTCTTTCAGGGGAGCCTGAATGTTTTCTGCCTTTAGTGTTCGTTTTTTTCCCTTTTTTTGGTGTTATTACTCTCCCATTGAAACAACCTTCTCAAAGACTTGCCTCTTGCTCCCTGCTGAGCTTCCATAGCCACTGTGAGCCCCATGTGTCCCTGCAGAGCTGGGCTGGCACTCTGCCTTTGTGCTGCCTCTGGCAGGGAGACCCCAGAAACACCTCCCAGAGTGCTGTGGGGATGGAGCTATGGCTGTTGTTAAATGCACAGCCTTTATTTAAGCCCCTTGGAAAGCATAGGCCTGGCTGGTTTGTGCTGCCTTATCGGGGCCAGATCTTTGCACTGCAGAAAGATGCTTTGATAAGTATCCTGCCCTGTAGTAGCTTTCCTGGTAAGGGAGTATCTCTGGTGATACCACCAGGAGTTAACTGGCACAGGAAGAGGGAGAAGATTTGTCTCTCCCTGCCTTAGGCAGTGCCTGAATCCAATTTCCTTATTGACAGCGGGACCGTGGATGCTGTCCATGTGCAGAGTCTGGCTGAAGGAGAAGGTCTGAGCTTTGCAGAGCCCACTGCTCATTCCCAGGTGGTTTGCACGTGTGTACCACGGGTACAGTCCCCTCATTTGGGACATGGGCACTGAGCTCTGGGGCTCCCCAGCTGTGGAATCACTCATATCAGCCCTGTGTGGGAAGGGGAGCTGCCCGGCCTGCCCCAAGTCTGACTTCTCTATTTTCTTGCAGAAATAGTGAATTATGAGTTTGACACCAAGGATCTTGTGTGCCTGGCCTTGAGCAGTGTTGTGGGGGTCTGGTACCTGCTGAGGAAGGTAAGTGAGGCACAGCTGGGGACTGGGCTGGATCAGACACGGACTCATTTCCATGCAGGGTGGGGGTTCCATGTACAGCAGGACCCAGATCTCCTTTTCCTGTCCTTCTCAGCACTGGATTGCCAACAATCTCTTCGGGCTGGCATTCTCCCTCAACGGTGTGGAGCTGCTGCACCTGAACAACGTCAGCACTGGCTGCATCTTGCTTGGGGGCCTCTTCATCTATGATGTGTTCTGGGTAAGCAGGAGCATTCTGCAGGCCATTGGTGGAAGCGTGTGCCTGGCATTCTGCCTTTCTGGAGGCACCACACTGGCTGGACACACACTTGAAGTCAGAATTTTCGGTTTCTCAGCCCAGAGGGGTGTGGCAGGGTTGATGACAGAATCCACAGTGGCAGAATGTGGCTCATCAAGTGTGTTTTCTTTTATTCTCTCACTCAGAGAGCCCAGGGCTGGCAGGGACCTCATCAGAGCTATTGTGGGGTACTCAGTGTGTGTCATATCTGGTCCTGTATTCCCCACTATGGTCTTCCCAAGGCCTGACAGCTGTTGGGTGGGCTGGAGGCTGCTCTGGGGCACACTGAGCCTGCTTGTATGAGCTGTGCCTTGGCTCTGTCATCTGCTGGTTTCGTTAGTGTCCTTCTGTTCTCTTGCACAGAGCACCAGACCCTGGAATGCCTCCAGTCCCTTTTCCTCAGCCGGTGCTGCACCCTAACTTATTCATTTTGAGGTTTTTCTTGTTTCTTTCAATATTTGAGCTGCTTTTGTAGAGGAAAGGGGGGCGGGGAAGGCAGGAATGCAGTCGTGTGCTCTGCTCCATGCATGGAAGAATATTTCTCCTTGTAATGTCTGTATTCTCCAGTCCTTCCTGCTGCCTCCACCTTCTGAATCACCATGTTTCCAAATGTCTGAGAGCCTTGTATACATTGAGGTCTGTCCAGCAGCTCTGCAGCTGCCTGTGTAATCCCTCCATATTTACGCCTGGCTACTGTGGGTTGTTTTGTACTTGGCCGGTGGTGCCCCTGTTTCCCAGGCTCGTTAACAGTCTGGGCTCTGTGGTTTTTTAGCCTGTGGGCCACTTCCTCTGCAGCTCTCCTCTGGAGGGGACTCAGCCTTCTGCCTTAGCACACCTGGTGCCCCAGGCCCTGCTTAGTGTGCGAGTGTCTTCCAGTGCTTTGGGGACACTGAGTGCACCCCTCTGCTCTGCACTTGCTGTCTGTCTCCCACCTTGGCTTCCCCATGGATCAGAGTATTGCTGGAGACTTAGGGAAGGGCTGCCTTGAAGTGGAGGCCCTGGTACTGTGCCCCTCTGCAGGAACTGGTCACTTGGATCTTGGTGTGGATTCAGTCACAGTGAGATCCCAGGAGGGTTTCAAGGAGGAAGGAGATCTCAGGGGGTTGATACTGTTGCCCCTACATAGTTTTGGAAGGGCATGTGATACTTTTCCCTGTCCCAATGTCGAGTCCTGTCGCTCCATAGCAATGCTCAGAACTTGCTGCATCTTCCAGGAGTTAATCTGATGCTTTAAGATTCCCCTTTAATCCAAAGCTCCAGGATCTTGCTCACCAGTGCTAACCAGCACCTGTTTTTTGTGCCTGCTGGACTGGAAGCTTAGAGATGGCAAGGTGCAGAGATCAGAGTGGCTGCCCTCAGTGTTTACAGTCCACCCCCCAAATGCTGCCAGCATTTACAGCTGATAGGGCCGTGCAAGTAAATGACCTCAGAGCAAACTGCAGCTGATCTGACACTTGCCCCTGTCCCCGCTGGAAGCTCCTGCCCTCCAATTGGATGTAACATGGAGCTGACTGATTAAAGCTGAACTGAGGAGGTGCAGTGCTGGGTGGTGGGCAGCAGCTCTGCCATGTGAGCTGTCCCCATGCTGCTCTGAGAGCAGGACAGCCGTGAAGCAGCCACCTGCCCCAGTGCCACCCTGTGCCTCCTCCCCCGGGCAGTGGGCTTGCTTGCAGGGCTCCTGTGCCCACATTTTGGCAGGCCAATGGCTGTTTTCTGCCACTGAGGCCACTCCTGGCCCTTGGGTGAGGCTGTAGCTGAGCATTGTGTGTGTTCCAGTGCAGCTGTGGTCACCTTGGGCTCCTTCTGTTCTAGGTCTTTGGCACCAACGTGATGGTGACAGTTGCCAAATCGTTTGAGGCCCCAATAAAACGTGAGTAGATCTTCCCTGTGTGCTGGGGTCCCTTTTGCTGCAAGCCCTGCTCCGTGCATCCTCCACCTCTGGAGATGGTTCAGGCTGGGATGTGTGCAGGAACATTTCCCTCCTCCCTGTCACTGGCCAGCCTCAAGCCAAGGCAGGTCTCTGGAAAGGGATGGTTTGCAGTGCCCTGGTCTCTCTGGGTCATTCTGCACCTTTGGAGTGTGCAATTTCACCTGCTTATAAAAACAGTCCATATCAAATAAACACCACCAAAAAAAAAACCCAAAAAAACCCAAAAACTACAGAGCCCCAAAACAACAGGAGGGCTGAACTGGTGCTGCTGTGGAGCATGCAGTAGTTTGGTCCCTGGTTTCTTGTTCTGGAATTGTCCCAGAAAGAACAGGGAAAGCTACAGGGAAGGAGGAGGCTGAGAGCAGGGACAGGTCTCTTGCCCTGCTCTGGTCCCTGTTTGCCAGGCTCTGTGGGGCTGGGGTCTGCTCAGTGGGACACTCCCCCTCACTGTGCCTCGCTCTGCTCCTCGCAGTGGTTTTCCCTCAGGACCTGCTGGAGAAGGGGCTGGACGCCGACAACTTCGCCATGCTGGGACTGGGAGACATTGTCATTCCGGGTGAGGACAGAGGAGGGAGGACGGGACTGGGGCCTCCTTTGAGGGGGCTGCGGGGAGCTGAGCAGGTGCCTGGCTCTGCCCTTGGCCGGGCGCAGCCCCGCGCGGGTCTCCCGGTGGGTTGGGAGCCTCCCCGCCGGTCCCGGTGCTGTCCCGGTGCCGCGTGCCACGAGAGGGCACTGTCACCCCGAGCACGGCGCCGGAGCACCGCGGGTCCTGCCCTGCCTCTTTGAGCCTGCCCTGCCCCTCCAGCCCCTCGCTGTCCCTTCCCTGCTCCTCTGGCCCCTCGCTGTCCCTCCTCTGCCACTTCCAGCCCCTCATTGTTTCCTTCTCCCTGCAGGGATCTTCATTGCCTTGCTGCTGCGGTTTGATATCAGGTGAGCAGGCGGCAGGGAAGGGTCTCTGGCAGGTTGGATCTTGCAGCATATTTGAGCTGCTTTTGTAGAGGAAAAAAGGGAAGGGGGAGCCAGGAGTGCAGTGGTGTGCTCCCTTCTGGAGCTGGCTGTAGAGACACACTAGGGGGTGTAAGGAAAAGCTCTTGGAAGAGGGGGCTGGCTCTGTGGGTACTTCCTGAGCACTGGGGGCGAGTGCTTGAGATCAAGCATAGGTAGGGCAGGCAGCACATAACAGCCACACAGAGCTTCACCAGCTCCCTGGAGCCAGGGAGTGGAGGGCAGTCCAAGGAGAGGAAGCAGTGACAGCGTGGGAAAGAGCCAGGGGTGCTGGCACCTGGGAAGTGCTCGCGTGGATGCAAATGGGTGCCTGGCAGTGCTGGCTGCCTCCAGGTTGCCACTGATGTTGGAGGAAGCAGCTCCTTCCCACGCAGGGAAGCTGCACCTACAGCTGGGCTGCAGCAGTTGCCCCACACTGAAAGGCTCTGGGGAACAGGGTGCTCTGTGACTGTGGTGGTGTGGCCCTGCTCCCACTGCTCTTGCACAGACCCTGTGGTCTGTGCCAGCTCTTCCAGGTGTTACCACCCACATCCTGCCTGCACCTGCTGGGAATCCCAGTTCCTGGCCTGTGATAAAATAGTAACTGCTGAGAGCCAGGGACAGGCTCCACCAAGACAATGGGACCTTCTCCCTGGGTCCTAGCCCTAATTCCTGCCTTCCCAGTTGCCATCCAGCAGCAGCAGCATCACTTGCCTTCTTCCCTTCTTCAGCCCCTCACCTGGGTAATACTGCCTTCAGTCCCACACTGCTCCCACAACACCAGGGGCTGCACAGGCAGAGCATCGCTCTGCACACTCCATTGTGGTGGGAGATGCCCAGGAAAACCAGGCCAATTCCATTTTGGCCACTGGCATTCCAGACCAGAGGTCATTGAGCTCTTCCCTTTCCCTACAGCCTGAAGAAGAACACGCACACGTATTTCTACACCAGCTTTGTGGCCTACATCTTTGGGCTGGGCCTCACCATATTCATCATGCACATCTTCAAGCATGCCCAGGTGAGCTCCACCCTGCTGCCTCCTGTGGATGCACATCCAAGTGGGTCAGGCCAGCTTGGCCATGAAGTTCCTGCATCCTGCCAGGAAAAAGTAGATTTATTTCTTCTCCTGGCTTTGATTTTCCAGTGCTTGTCTGTACCTTTCCCTTCCCAAAGCTCCTGTGCCCAGCTGGAGCAGAGGCCAGCTTGGGGCAAGGCTCCGTGTTTCCACCAGCAGCCCCTCAGCCAGGGGCCCTGTGTTTTTTGGCTCTTTAACCAAGCTGCCCTGAGCACCCACTGGCTGTGCTGCAGGGGGCTCTGGGAGCCCATACACTGTGGCCTGCACAGGGGCTCTCAGTGTGTTCATGGCCTACTGGGGCCTCACAGCGAGGATTTTCACAGAATCCCAGAACGGTTTGGGAAGGGACCTCAGAGACCATCTTGTTTCAACTCCCCTGCCATGGGCAGAGACCCCAACCACTAGACCAGTCTGCTCCACGCCCTGTTCCAACCTGGCCTTGAACACTTCCAGGGATTGAACATCCACAGCTTCTCTGGGCAGCTTGTGCCAGGATCTCACCACCCTCACAGGAAGGAATTTCCTCCTAATACCCAATCTAGCTTCATGCTGGTGCAGCTCTAACTTAGCTTGAAGCTGCTCTTTGGGGTATTTACTCCTGTGTAGCCATGTGACAGATACCATGGGTGCAGAGGGGACAAGGCCATGAGCTCACCTTGCACTCTTCCCTCGGGGTGATTTGTGGTTTGGTTTAACAGTTGTTTTCCTTCCCCACAGCCTGCGCTGCTGTACCTGGTCCCTGCCTGCATTGGATTCCCGCTTCTGGTGGCCTTGGCAAAGGGAGAAGTAACCGAAATGTTCAGGTGAGCCTCAGCTGGCCGTGGAGCTGTTTTGCCGGCGGCGCTGGAGCACACGAAGCGTGCAGATGTTCCCACGCCTGGGCACAGCTGGAGGGACGGGTTCATGTGGGCATGCTCTGGGTGTGCGCCGGCACGTGCGTGGGTGGAGGGAGCGGGGCTGTGTCTGTACATGCCGGGCCTGGCTCCCTCCGCCTCCCGGGAGCTGGGTGGGAGCCGTGCTGTGGTACCAGCAGGCAGCACCTGGTATTGCTTTACGCCCCAGTGACAGACTCTTCCCATGCTCTGGCAGGCAGGGGAGGGTGGGACTGCACACCTGGTGTGGAGGTACTTGGTCATTGTGTCCCAGGGCCTGTGGGTGGGGAGAAATGGAGCCAGAGCCGGCTGTGAGAGCAGCCAAGGCTGGCTCGAGCACATCCCAACCTCCCCACTTGGGCAGAGTCTCCTGGTTTGTAGTAGTCTCCCTGCCCCAGAGATTCTGTGTACAGAGGAAGGGGGACTGGGCTGTTGTGCTCAGCTGTTCTCTGAGCCTGTCCAGGCTGTCAGTGGGCAGCTCTGGCCTCCTGCTTGAGAGCTGTTTCTCTGTCATGCTCGAGACCTGCTGGTGGCTCAGCGCAGTAATGAGGTTTGACGCAGAGGAGGGAAGGGAAGGGAACATCTTAAAGCAGGGCAGTGTACCCTCCAGCCTCCCCAGTGCCCCAGCCCGGAGAGTGTTCCTGAGCTCCCAGCCTCCTCAGAGGGAAACCGGGCGCAACGGGAAGCCAGCTGTCCTCCCTCCTCCCTCCCCTCCCCTGGGAGATGCAGGTATGCATGTTCCCAGCGGCTCTCAGCTGGGCCATCCCCAGCCCTGCCGCACCTGCCCCTCCTTTGATGTTTGCTTCTGACAATCGCTGCTGCAGGCACTGAGTGTCCTGGGATCGTCCTTCCTGTGCACCTGGGATCCTGCAGCCGCTTTCCCCAGTGCTGTGACTCACCAGCTGACAGCAGCAGCAGCTCCTGCCAGGAAACTGGGGAGAGATGAGCTGTGAGGCTGGGCCCACTGGGCAGCAAGGAGCACAGGCAGCCTGGCAGCCAGGGGCTGGTGTCCTCCCAGGGCAGTAGCACAAGCAGCAAAATGTTGCCAGGGCAAGAGCAGGATGCTGGAGGGTTGCAAACTTGATGGCCCCAGGGGGCCAGACCTCCCTTGAAGTTGCAGGCAGAGGAAGTGGGATTCGGAGGGACCAATGCCTGGAGGGCAGTGGCTCCCACCGCAGGAATCCCACCAGGTGTAGGTCGCTCTGCTGTGGTGCTTTGGTGTACCCTGATCCTCCCTGGAGCTGTCAGTTCCTGTGGTCTCTGCCTGCACATGGTGTCTCACAGCAGTGAGGGTCTGCAGGCAGGGTGGGAGTGAGCAGATCTGTGCTGCAGGCCCAGGGAAGGGGTGCTGGTGGAGCAGAGGTCGGTGACATTGGAATCAGCCCCGTGGCACTCAGCCTTGCCAGACCTCCCTAGGCTAGGCAGAAAGCTCCCTCAGCAATGGGAACCCATCCTGCTCCCCACATCTGCTGTGGGCACGCTGTCCTCAAGTGGCAGGCCAGGGTCTGCTGTGTCCCTCTGTCACCTGCCCAGCCCCTGGGCTGCTCCACTGCCACCCCCCCACTGCCCAGGCTTGCTCTCCCTGGGTTCTGGCTGCCTGGCTCTGCTAATGCCAGTGGGAGCTGCCTCATCCCTGAGTTTCAGTGCTCACTTTTCCATGCTGCAGCCCTGTCCTGGAGTCTGCAGGCAAGGAGAGGCCAGCGGGTGCAAGCAGGTGAAGGGGGATGCTAGGCTTCCTGCACAGGGCGCTGCGTTCTCGGTGCTCTCACTCCAAAACTCTTCTGCTTTTTCTCTTTCTCCCCCCCTCCTTTCTGTCCTTTTCTTTCCCTTCCTGCTTCCTCTCTCTCCTGCAGCTATGAATCCTCTGCTGAAATCTTGCCTCACACACCAAGACTTACCCACTTCCCCACGGTGTCTGGCTCGCCGGCCAGCCTGGCTGATTCCATGCAGCAGAAACTGTCCTGTCCCCGCCGACGCCGGCAGCAGAGCCCTAGTGCCATGTAGCCACTGCCACCGGGGGCCCTTGTCTGTCGCTCTGGCCAGGTAGGGGCAGGTCCTGGCTCTCCCTGGCCCAAGCTCTTCCTGTTCCCAGCTCTCCTCACTCTGTGGGCAGAGGCTGCAGCTGTTGCTGTGCTCCTGTGGGCCGGCTTCTCTCCCATTCTGAGAGAGAAGACTGGGAAGGGCAAGAAGATTTGACAACCTTGTCCTTTCTGCTTGGAGCAGCATTCCCATTTCCTTAGCCAGAGCCCTGGGGCCACTGCTGGAGGGGGTTTGCAGCCAGAGGAGTGAGACCCTGGGAGGGAACACTGCTGTTGGTCTTGCTGCAGTTCCCCTGTTAACCGGCCCCACTGGCACCAGTGCTCAGCCAAGGAAAGCATGTGCTATCCAGGATATCCAATAGTGCTCTTGGGAACGAGGACAGATCCCCAGGCACAGAGCTGACCCCTGGCTGGGTCCACCCTACCCTTGGAGATATCTGGGCATCCCTCATCTCCCTGCCTGGGCTCTGCCCCATGGGGCTTGCTGTGCTGGAGCCCACCTTGTCCTCAGCAGCAGCAGGGCAGAAGGCAAGGCCACAGGCTGGGCTGTCCCCACGTGGCACAGGGCTCTGTCCCCAGGGAGAAGCTGGCCCCACTCATGTCCTTCTTGTCCCCAGCTACGAGGAGAGCTCAACCCCCAAGGAGGCAGCAGGGGCTTCCAAAGAAGAGCCAACAGAAGCCTCCAAGAAGGAGAAGTGACCTTGCCCGTGGGCTGTGCCCGGCGCTGCTGGGCTGGGGCCCTTCAAGACCCTTTGCAAGTGACAGATGACGAAACAATTGTGCAAGAGCATCATGTTGTGTGTGTCGGAGCAGCCACCCAGGTGGGGTATCGATGTATGCCGGTTTTTAAATTTTGTATTGTGCATTTGCTTTCTCTCATATTAAACCATATTGAAGGAAGGAGTGCTGGTGTGGCCATGCCCCTGCTCAGCCGCCCAGCCAGAACTGGGATTGGCATCAGCTCACCCGCCTTCTCCCACTGGAGCTGGTGGCTATTGTCTGGCTGTTTCCAAGTGACCAAGTGACCGTCCCCTTCCCCCTCCCACTTCTCTGGCACTGAGCCTTCCCCCAGCCTGGCCCCTGCTCTGTAGTACCCAGATTTAGGGCTGGAGTCACTGAGCCCTGTGTGGGTTTGAGCAGGGATCTTGCCCTAGAGAAGGGTGACTGATCAGGGATTGGGATGCAGGAACCCCACAGGATGGGAATGTGCTCTGCCTCAGCTGCTGGGGTGCTCAGTGAGCTACCCTGTGTGGGTTTGAGCTGGGATCTTGCCCTAGAGAAGGGTGGCTGATCAGGGATTGGGATGCAGGACAGGAACCCCACAGGATGGGAATATGCTCTGCCTCAGCTGCTGGGGTGCTCAGTGAGCTGAGGCTAACGCCCCATGGCCTAGGGAAGCAGGAGTGGGAGGGCTAGGAGTGGGTAACCTCAAACCCAGCCCTGAAGCAGGGTGAGGACAGTATGGATTGTCCCCCTTCCTTGCAGGGAGCCGGGCACAATCCTGCACCCTTTAGGGCTGGGATGGGCAGAGAATGCTGGTGCAGGCATGGGGACTGGAGGGGCTGCAGGCAGGGGCAGCTCCAGCTTCCACAGCTCCAGCTTCCACAGCCACCGCAGCTTCCACTGGGACCAGCTGCCCTGTGTCCTGCAGCACTGGCAGTGTCCTCCCTACCCCTCCTGGAGGCCCACATGTGGAGGATCCTGCATCCCTTCGGCCATGCCCACTGCCAGAATAAATAGAAAGTGTTTGCTGGCTTGGCAGCTCCTCCACAAAAGCCGTATTGAACCATTATTCCCTGCGCCGGCTGCGAGCACTAAAAGTGGCGCCTCGTGTTCTGCCATCTAATGACCCTTCGCAGGCTCCTACAGATGTTTTCTATGACTTACAGCTCCTTTTCCAACAGCCCTGTCCGCAAAAACAAGAGGGGCCACTTTAATTCCAATTAAATACCTCCAGCTAAGCAAACAGTGTGCAGCAGGGTCTGGGTACAGCGCGGCCGCCAGGCCCAGCCCACCGAGTCACTGAGTCTAGACTCCAGATGTGATTTCACCAGCCTCCAGTGTTCCGTGGAGAAGGACTTCAGCTCTGCCGTGGGGTGCAGGACCCTACCCTGAGTCAGGACCCCACTCCCCAGCCTGGTGTATCCCTTGCTGCGGGGCTGGCACCGCATCCTGGGAAGCTCTGTATCCTCCCTAGCTTCGGGTGGTAGGAGCTGCATCCCCATACAGCCTCCAGAGGCCCAGGAGTGCAGGAGCAAGCTGGGGGCTGCACAGGGGGTACCCCCATGCCAGCATCACCCTCCTGCCTCCCTGCTGCCCTGCAGGGCTCCGAGCAGCTCCTGCCGGCTGTAGGTGTGGTGGAAGCGTGGCCGGGAGCTTTCCCAGGGCCGCAGGGAGCGGAAGGCCTGGGAAGGGGAGAGCAGGGTCACCCCTCACCCTGCCTGGCCGATAAGCCGGGGCCGGCCAGGAGGAAGGAAGTGTGCTGGGTCCTGCGAGGAGCCGCCAGTGGAGCCGGCGCTGCAGCGCTCCTCGGCTCGCTCGCCTGCTGCACCTGGGCCTGTGGCACCTCCGGTCCCGGCGGGGCTGAGGCCACACGGCTCCGCTGTGTCTGGGCCGCTGCTGGGCCACTTTCCCCTCTCCGCAGGGTCCCTCCGGCTCGGTGGGGGCTGCGGAAACATGGATGTGCCGACTCCGGCAGGAAACCTCTGTCCACTTAACTGCGCCCAGCGAGGGCAGGGGCCAAAGCTGCCTGTTCTGCTGCCAGCAGATGTGGGGTTTGGGATGATCCTCACCCACCCACTCACCCATGGCATCTCATGGCAGTGGTGTAGATGTCTGTTGACCAGGGGAGCTCAAGGGCACACGCCCTTTGTGCCAAGCTCCCACCGGGAATTGCGGTGGTGTGGGATGGGCTGAGCTGGTGGCGCACAGGGTGCAAACACCAGGCAAGAGGAGGGTGGTTTCATGTTTGAGGAGTGCTGGTGTGAGGGGGGGAAACACCAGGGCTGCTCATCTTTAGGACCCTGTGGAGCCTCTTCAGCACAGCAGGGTTGCAGCTGGGTGATGATGGGTGATGGGTGCTGCAGCCGTACCTCATGCTCTACCACACAGGGTGGGGGGTGCTTTGCTGTGATGGTGGGTGCTGGTGATGAGCACTGGGGTCCCATGGAGTGCTGGGTGCTGGTGGTGGGAGCTGGGGTCCCGTGTGATGATGGGTACTGACAGTGGCGCCCGGCCGGCGGCTGCGAGCAGGGAGAGGAAGCAGCCCAAGGCAGCCCCAGCCCCGGTCGGCCGGCGAGGAGGGGCAGGAAGCTGGAATAAATCCCAGGAAGGGCTGCCTGGCTCCAGCTGGTCTGGGCTGCAGCGGATGGAAGCTGGGAACGGGAAGGGAGAAGGCGGGAGGGGAATGCGCAGGGGCTTTCTCAGGCCTCGGCCCCGCTCCAGCTGTGCCGGCGGCCCCGGCACATCTGCAAGCCTGGCTCAGCAGTGTCGTGCGGACACAGGGGGGTGGAAGCTCTGTATGGCCTCAGGGGTGACCTGCGGATGGCACCGGGAGAGGGGATCTGGATGGAGCCCAACCCCAGCCAGTTTGGGGGTCCTGCTCACTGGTGGGGGCCCAGCCTGACCTGTGGTGTCCGTGCTGCCTTCCAGCCCTGCATGCCAGAGTGCAGAGCTGGGTGCTGCCGCTCCTGGGGTGCCGGCTGTACCCCATTCCCCCATCACAGGCAGCCCCTCTGCCTCTCGACGGCCTGGTGCGGCCGTGCCCTGTGTGGTCCCGGCGGGGCGGGGGCTTTGATGTGCTCGGCTGCCGGGCAACCCCTGCTCCGCGCAAAGCAGCCGCCCCCCGGCTGCCCCCCCGGCCGGGCTGAGCCCCGCCAGCACCATATGGCCGAGGCTGCTGTTACCGCGCCGTGAGCCCCGTTCCCAGAATTGAGATGGAAATGAAGCTCTGTGTTCTGCCGGACAACACCGCTGCGCCGCCGGCTCGCCGTGCCAGGCCAGGACCCCGCGGCCAGCTGTGGCCAAGGCGGTGTCCCCGTGCCACGCTGGCAGCCCTGACCCCAGCACCCCATCCCCGGCACCCCAGCATGCAGAGGGATGGGGTGAGGGTGTCCTGCTCTCGGGGGCATCCGGTGGGCTGGGGCAGCTGGAGCGGCTGTGCCAGGGCGGCCGTGCCGTGTGTGCCATGGCACGCACCACGGACACGACATCCATCCACGACATCCGTCCACGTCCCCACGCGCTCGGGGTGGCCGGTGGCAGGGCTGGCAGGGCGCGGGGTCCGGCTTGTCCTGGCATTGTTGGCGGCGCAGCTGGCGGTGGCGGCGGCCGGCCGGCGGCCCTGAAAGACATTCCTGTGCACAATGTCCCCGGCCTCCCGCCGCGGCCCGGCCACTGCCGCCAGATGGGGGCTAATTAGCAGCTTTGAGAGCCGCGGTGGGAACCGGGCAGCACCGGGCCCTCCGCCGAGCCCTGAATGGAGGGGGCGACCCCAGCGCCGTGCCCACCCTGGGAACCGCCACCGCACCAGGCTGGGGGACACAGGGAGGAGGGACAGAGGGAGGGACAGGGGGATCCAGCTCCCCCCAGCCAGGCTGGCAAGGTTGGAGTTCATGCATGCTCTGCAGGATTGCTGCCCTCCCCAGAAGAGGAAGAAGAGGGGAGGCCTTCAGCTCCCTAAATGCCTGGGGATGTGCGGCAGGGTCTGTCCCCCCAGCCCAACCCCATAAAAGGCTGGGAGAGCTGTGCTGGCACTTGTGCACACGTGTTGGTGTGCAAGGCAGGGTGTGTGTGCATGAGCATGTACACGTGTGTGTGTGTACCTGTATGTGCTCCATCCGTGTGTGCCTCTGTTGTGTGTGTGTCCTTGTGGTTGTGTTTGGTCTCCACAGGTTTGTGTGTGCGTGTGAATGCTCCTGTGCACATTTTTGGGTATGTCCCACACACACTGTATGTGCAAGCACGTCTGTGTCCACGCCTGTGTGTTTGCACACGCACCCCGCCCTGCGTGTCTGTGTCTGTACACACACCCGGGAGTGTCCGGGGCTGCAGCTTTCCCTGCCTCCCTCCCTTCTCACAGCATTTCGTGCTGCTCGGGGTGTGCCGGGGTCTCGCTCGGGGGCCCTCCCCGGGCGCTGCCTGCCCTCCCCGCAGGTGCGGAGTAATTAGCAGCAACGCTAATTACAGCCCGGACCAGAAACCCTTCGGGGCAAGGACCGGCTGCCTCGCACAGTGGCGGGACCTCCACGGGTTTCCCCCCGCGGCAGGACCGTGCTCGCAGCCCCCTCCCCGCGCCGCCCCACGCACCCAGCGCTCGACCCCTCTGCCCGTCCCTCGGGGGGACCCGAACCTGGCGCCCCCCGCCCCGGCCGCCGCCACCGAGCAGCTCTGCGGGAGTTTGGGCCCCGGGAGAGGTGGGGGGAACGGAGAACTCTGAACTTGGGGCGGGGGGCGCGGAGCTGTCCCCTGTGGGGATGCCCCTGGTCCTGTGCCACCGTGGGACCCCGGCGCCCCGTGTGAGTGCAGATGTTTCCCGGGGGTTCCTGTGATTCCTGGTTCCCGGTGGCCCCGTATCCACGAGAGGATGCCAGTGTCTCCGTGGGGTGTCCCGGTGGGGGTCGCGCTGTCTCCGTGGGGGTCCCGGTGCCCCCCGTAGGGGCTGCAGGTGTGTGTCCCCGCCCCGCCCCCGTCGCCATGGGCACCGCCCGCCCGGCGCCGCGCTGACAGCGCGCGGGGTTTTATGAATGGGTGACGTCACGACCCTGGCGTCTCACGGTCTGAGCCGCCGCGGAGACGGGGGGGCGCGGGGAGTGCGGGGGGGCCCGAGCGCCCGGAGGGGCACCGGGGGCCTGGAGGGGACAAGGGGCGAGCGGGGCTGAGGGGAGCCCGACACCGGGAACCCGCGGGGCAAGCACCCGCGTTAACTGCGGGCAGGGCGGGCGCTCCGCACCGCTGTAGCCTCCGCACCGCCGGCGTCCCTGCCCCGCAGCCCCAGCCCGTCACGGCGCTCTCTCCGCCATTGCCCCTTTAAGACGCTGCCCTTTGGGGCGCATGAATGGAGTGGGCGGGGTTGCTCCATCTTTTTCTGCACTGCCATTGGTCAAGGATCCCCCGTGGCCCCGCCCACCCATCGGCGGTGCTCTATAAGTGGCGCGGCGGGGCGCGGGCTCCTTGTCCGCCCGCCGCGCCCCGTCCCGCCCGCCGCGCTCGTAGCCTCTCGCCATGAAGGTCGCCGCTGTCGCTTCTTCGCCGCTGCCCGCGGGTGCCGGCGGCCCGCTGAAAGCCGTGCGGCCCGGGGAGGCTGCCCGCTGTGGTCCAGGCCCGGGGGTGTCCCCGGTGGCGGCGGAGCAGGCGGCCGCCGCGCTGCTGTACGATATGAAGGGCTGCTACTCGCGGCTCCGGGCGCTGGTGCCGACGCTGCCGCGGCACCGGCGGGTCTCCAAGGTGGAGCTGCTGCAGCACGTTATCGACTACATCTGGGACCTGCAGCTGGAGCTGCAGTGCGGGCCCCCCCGCCCCGCCGCCGCTGGGGACTCCCCCGAGGTGAGTGCGGACCCACGGCACCGGCTCGGACCCGCGCTCCTGGCGGGCAGCACCGGTGTTCGAACCTTGCAATCTCCTTCCCCCGATCCGCGCCCTCTCCTTCCCGGGGGTGTCCCTTCCTCCTGCCCCCTTTCCGTCTCCGGCACCCTCTGGCAAGTACTGACCGGCCGCTTCGTGTCCCTTTCCCGCAGGCTCCGTGCATTCCCGCTGCCGATCGGATCCTCTGCCGCTGAGACCGCTCTGGACCTTCCACGGACATCATCCCCGGGATCCCGGTCCCACCACGGACATCGTCCCCGGGACCCCGTCCCCGAGCACCGCGGCTCACCTGCATCCCTGGCTCCCCGGCGGGGCTGCCCTGGGGGTGCCCCCGCAGCCTGGGCAGGGGTGCTGTGGGCCGGATCCTTCCTTCTCAGATTGCTGAGAGCATTCCCCGTATTGTATATTACAATGATGCTGGAGAATATTGTTCTACAATAGCTGGAGTTTTGTTATTAAACAAGCCCTGATGACCACACGTGCGTTTTCTTCCCGCTCCTCACACCCCCTCCCCTGGGTTTTGGGTGTATTTTGCTCTGGGATTTGTGCCCCATTTAATGGGGAGCAACTTGTGCAGACCGCTGTGGGCTGGGTGGATGTGTTGGGGATACAGGGTCTGGCACCCTGTGGTGGTGCTGAGGAAGGGATTTCTCACGGGCTGGTCCCAGTTCCCTGTGTCCCAGCATTGCCCCCACAAGCCTCTCCCAGTGGTTTCCAAGGGTTTTCACTCCCTGGGCTCAGACGTGGGGTGTTGAGGGTCAGACCCAGGAGGAAAGATTGTTCACACTGTGTCTTCCGTGGTGGGATAATGCAGCAGCACTGGGATGCATCTTCCCGTGATTAGGCACCTTGGTGGGATGGTGACACAGAGGGGACAGTGCTGTGAGCCAGCTGTGGGCTTCTGTGCCCGGATGGGAGTGTGGTTTCCCCATGCCCCTGGACAGTGGTGTGTGTTCACAGCCTGGAATTCCCTTCACTCCCCTGCCCAGCTGCACCACCTGCACCCAGCAGCCTTTCCGAGGCTCCCACGGTTGTTGCTGTGTCAGGGCTGGGGGATTGCAGGGGTGATGATGCAGGGATTCATCCCTGTGCAGGGGAGAGCAGATACAAATCCTGGCTGCTTCTCTCCGTGGCCCTGCCCCTGTGGTTCCTGCTCTTCCTGCTGCAACCCCTGCCTGTGGGGACAGACAACCGCTCGGGACAAGGAAATTGCATCAGGGCTTGTGCAACCCTGAGGGCTGGGGGTGCCCCGGGCAGCTGCCCTTACCTGAGCTTCCCTGTGACTCACAAACACCCCAAAGATCTCTCAGCCTCCTGTTCCAGATCTGTTCAGACCTCCCTGTGGCCTGGCAGGGGACAATTGGGGTGCCTGGAGGGGCTCTTGCTGCTCTGGTGGGACCCTTTAGGCGCTCCCCCCTCCCCAGGGCCCTGCAGCCAGGGGATTTGGGGCTGGAAGGCCTTGAGCAGCAGTGTGTGCACGTATGAGGCTCTGCACACCTTCTGTGTGTGTTTGTGTGCTCACAGCCGTGTGTCCATGCGCCCACTCGTGCTTCCCAGCCCAGCAGATCCCCCGGCAGGGCCTGGGCAGGGGACAGGTGACTTGGGCTGTCAGGACACTGCCTCGCCTGTCCCCCCCTGTCCTGGTTGTGACACAGCAGCAGGGGACACGGAGCGGGGCCGGGGCCTCTGGGTCTCTGTGGATGACCTTGTCCACCCTCGGATGTGTCCCCTCCATCACCCCCCAGGTCCCTTCATGGTCCCCACCGGTGTCTCCTCCACCGCCCGCCTCCCTCCCAGCCCCGAGCGCGGCGCGGACGGGGCGGTGGGTCCCTCTCCCGGTGCCCGCTCGCACTGCACGGCTCGGGCCGCCCTCCTGGAGTAGCCTGGAAGATCCCGGGACAGGGAGAACCGGGACTGGGGGCTCTGCTCGGGCCGGGGCCAGCGCGGGAGGCGCTGGGGCTCTTCCCGTGCCGCGTTCCCCGGTGCCGTCCTTACCTGTTCACTCCCCTGGAGCAGGGGGACAGGGCTCCGTGTGTGTCAGTGTGTGTCCCCACGTCCCTGCCTGACCCCTGTCCAAGCCCTGTGTGCCCCACGACCGAGCCCTCGCGATGCAGCCCTGGCCTCACCCCCTCCCCAGGGGACGCGGGGTGGCACCACCGGGTACCTGGCACAGGAGGGCTGGCAAGGGGCTGCGGGGCCAGCCCGGGCTTGCAGCGGGGCTGGCGGGGCTCGGCCGCCCGCACGTGTCGGGATGCCGGATGCGGCAGCTCCAGGATACACCGGAGAGCCCGAGGCAGCGCCCAGCCCGCGGGCACCTGCGCCCCAACCGGTCCCTCGATGTTTTCCTGGGACCTGATTCATCCCGGAAGGGATTAGGGACGGGGGAAATGGGTGACGCTGTGGTATGACCAGGACCCGGGATGGACACTGGCGTCAGAGCTGGTCCCTGCTGTTCACTGCCACGTACAGTCCCCGGGACAGGGACACGGAGGAGCTGGGACCATGGCAGGACCTGCGGCCCCCGCGGTGTGGGGCACTGCACCCACCCGGCACGGTGAGTGCTGGTGCAGGGCAGGGGCACCCTGGGACAGAGGGGTTGTGCTGGGCATTGGGCTGGGGGTCAGGGTCAGCTCTGGCCTCTGGGGCACTGCTGGGGACACTGGCCACCCCTGCAGCCATGGCTGGTGGCACTGGGCATCCCAGGCCAGTGGGCAGCTGCTTTCAAGGCCTCCATAAGGTGCATTATGTGGGCTGTGTCCCTGTGGTGAGGCTGCCCGTGGGCTCTGTGTGCCCCTGTGGTGCTGAGATGAGGCCCTGGCCCTCCTAGAGGTACCTCTGGGTCTGCCAGGCTGGATCCAGGAGGGCAGCTGGACCCCTGTCATCCATAGCCCACGGCACTGGAGGGGCTCACCCTGGCTGGGGGACGATCCTGCTGATGGTGGCTCCTTCCCCTCAGCTGGGTTTTTCAGAAGGGATTGCACAGTTCTGCTCTTGCTCTGACTGTCCCAGCTTTTCCATCACTTCCTTGGGGGTTGCTTCCCCAGCCCGAACGCCCTGATCCTCACTGAAATGTACACAGGGTTCCCAGGGCCCTTCCCAAAGTGGGAACAGCCGCTGCCCCCCGGTGCAAATGGGTTGAGCCCTGTTTGCCCTGGTGCAGGCCCCCGCCCCAGGACCTGCTCGCTGTGTCCCTGTCCCCACTCCTCATCGCCCCCAGGCAGAGCACAGCTGAAGCTCTCTGTGGCCTTGGCCAGCCGGGTCTCTGTGTGTCCCCCCATGTCCTGTGTCCCTGTGGGGAGCCCCAGCTGGTGTCCCTGGCTGTGTGCACCCCCAGGGTGGGGGCTGGCAGGGCTGGTGTGGGACCCTGCATTGCCCTGCTCCCACGATGGGGTTTCCCCTTTGAGTCACGCGTTGGGCAAGGCTGGGCTTTCGGTGGCCGGAGCACTGTGGTGTCCCCATGTGTGCTGATGTCACCCGGGGCTCTGTGTCCCGATATAAGTCCTGGCTGTGCTGGTGCACAGGGAGGGGGTCTCTACACCTGCTGTCTGTCCCTAGACATGTCCTCTGCTCCAGCCCCCAGGTCCCAGCACCAGCCCCGAGGCACTGTATGGCTCTGCCTCTTGCTCCTGCTGCCCATCTGTGTCTCTGCCACCACCACCAATCCTGGCATCAAGGTCTGGCTGACCCAGAGGACACTGGAGTTTGGTGAGTCTGTGCTCCTGAGCAGGCAGGGGTGGGGGGGACCCGTGGGGGATGATGCCCAGACTGCTAAGGAGGGCGAATGAGGGGAACCAGGGGGTTCCCCCAGGAACGATGGCAAGTCTGCCGGGAATGGAGGATGGAAGCACCATCCTGGTCCTGGCTGCTCACTCTGCTGACACCCCAGGTACCCCAGCCCCTTCCTTGGTGTCACCCCAAATTCCCACTTTGCCCCAGGCCGGCGCTTTGGGCTGGAGCTGCTCCAGTCGATGCTGCAGAAGGAGCACGAGCTGAACCTGACGGGTTCCTACAACACCCCGCTCCTGGGAACTCTCACCTACGCTGTGCCACGGTAGGA
This sequence comes from Pyrgilauda ruficollis, assembly GCF_017590135.1. Classification (NCBI taxonomy): domain Eukaryota; kingdom Metazoa; phylum Chordata; class Aves; order Passeriformes; family Passeridae; genus Pyrgilauda; species Pyrgilauda ruficollis. Next base: position 924,481 of record NW_024511099.1, read on the forward strand.
GCCACCTGTGGGGTCCCTGTCCATGTCCCTGTCCCCATCCCTGTCTGCACCACAGCCATAAGCACACTTGATTGTGTTGTGCAGGATCCACATCCACGAACTGCAGATGAATGAATCCACGCTGGACTTTGCTGAGGACGTGGGGGTGAGGCTGACGGTGCAGCGCGCCCGAGTCCAGCTCAGCGCCGACTGGGCGGCCCAGCTGGGCGCCGTGTGAGTCCTCGTGGGGACAGGGACAGGACTCAGGGTGGCCCTATGTCCCCGCTGTCCCTGTGCTCACCCGCTGTGTCCCCAGCCAGGACAGCGGCTCCGTGGAGCTCCGCATGCAGGACGTGGCCGTGGCCGCGGTGCTGGGGGTGAGCGAGGATGGCAGCGGCCACCCCACGGTTTGGAGCGCCGGCTGTGACACCCACGGCACCCACCTGCACATGGAGTTTCACCGTGGATACAGGTGATTCCAAGCCCCCTGCTCTGTCCTGTCCCTGGCATGCAAGGACTACTGGTGCCCCAGCCAGGGAGGTGGGCTGGGGAGGCTGGGTGGGTGCCATGAGGTGGTCTGAGCACCCCACTCTGCCCTGCAGCTGGCTCTACAACCTGCTGGCCCCTCTGCTCCAGAGAACCCTGCGGCAGCAGCTGAACAAGCAGGTGGGTGCTCGGCCCCTGTGCCCTGAGGTGTCGGTGTCCCCGTTCCCCCCCAACTCAGTGAGAGGCTTGGAGACCCTCATCCCTGGGCTCGCTGACACCCTGCTCTGCTTCCAGCTCTGCCTCGTGCTCCGCAGGGGCATTGACAGGCTGGACGCTGCCCTGAAGCACATGAAAGGTGGGTGAGGGGACCCCAGGACTGGGGACGGGCAGGGTGGTCCGGGGGGGCTGTGGACAGGACTGGTGCCCAGCAGGGTCTGCAGGACCCCACTGTGGGGCTGGGTCCTGCCAGAGCCAGGCTGTGGGAGGGGGCTGGTGGTCTGACTCCTCCCGTCCACCTCCATGTCCCTGCAGTGTCCACCCAGCTGGACACCATTGCTGCCATCGACCACTCCCTGCTGGGACCGCCAGCCTTCACAGAGGAGTATGGGGACGTTGCCCTCAAGGTAATGTCATCCTGGGAATCCCTGGGCCAGATGTGGGAACAGGGAAGCCTGGCTGATCCTCACATCCATCTGTGTGTCTGTGCAGGGAGAGATCTTCAGGGTGGGCACGTACCAGCAGAGACCCTCAGCACTGCCTGTGGTGCTGCCTGTGGCACTACCCATGGCACTGCCTGTGGCTTTGCCCATGCCCCTGCCCACGACACCGCCCATGGCACACGAGCCCGTGCTGCTCTTGGCTGTCACCGAGTTCGTCGCCAGCTCGGCCGCCTTCACCTACTTCACGGCCGGGGCCCTGCGCAGGAACATCTCCAGTGACATGGTAGGGGTGCCTGGAGAGCAGAGCTGTCCCCACTGGGGTGTCCCCAGGCCCAGCCCTGCTCAGCCCCAGCGCCCTGATCCCTCCCTGCCTTCCAGCTCCCCCGGCGGTTCCCGCTCCAGCTGAGGACCAAGAGCATGGAGGTGTTCTCCCCTCAGGTGAGTGGGATGGGACACAGGGAGAAAGGGACACAGGTGGGACATGGAGTAGGACAGGATGCAGGTGGGATGGGGCATGGGACACAAGATGGGATTGCAGGAGGAACAGAAGATGTAATGGGATGCAGGAGGGATGGGAAAGGGATGGGACATGTGAGGGATGGAATGCAGGAGGAAAAGGTTGCAGGTGGGATGGAACATGGGATGACACAGAGGTCAAATGGGATGCACGAGGGACAGAACAGGGAATGGGGTGCAGTGGAAATGGGAGGGGTTGCAGGCAGTATGGGATGCAGAGAGAAGGGAGCACCCCAGGACAAGGACGTGGGCAGGGCAGTGGTGGGCACACGGGACCTGGGCAGTGGTGGGGGCATGGCCAGCATGGCTCTGTGCCACCCCTGCCCTGTCCCTCCCAGCTTCAGGAGCGCTATCCAGACCAGCCCATGGAGCTGCACCTCTGGGCCCGCCAGCAGCCCCTGCTCTCCTGCCATCCTGATGCCCTGCACGGGACCCTCTTCAGCTCTGCCGAGGCCTTCGTGGTGCTGCCCAATGCCACCCGTGTCCCTGCCTTCCTGCTGAACATCGTGAGTGGCTGCTGCTGCCATGGCTCAGGGAGCCAGGGGACCCCAAAGGAGCTGGCTGGGCCTGGTGTGCCTGTGCTCCTGGTTGGGGCCATGCTGGGTGGCACTGGGGGATACTGGGGCCATGCTGGGTGGCACTGGGGGATACTGGGGCCAGCTGGATGGTGCTGGGTTGCAGGCACTGCCCTGGTCTCTCCAGTGTCTCTTCCTGCTGCAGGATGCCAACGTGACGGGGAAGCCGACAATCAGCAGGAACAGACTCGGGGGCACAGTGAGACTGACAGGGTTAGTGGCCGACCCTGAGCTGGGTCTGAGCTCCCCCAGGACATACCTGGAGGGCTTCTCCAGTCCCCACCTCTGTCCATTTGCCTCCCTGAGTCCCGAATTGCCTGCTCAGACCCCATCCTGCCCCAGTTCATACCTGTGCCAGCTGCCCTGGCAGGAGCTCAGCTGGACCCTCTCTGCTGGGGTCCTGGTCCCACCACGGAGCTCAGCCTGTCCCTACCCTGGGATGGGACAGTTCCCATCCCTGTACCTGGCTCTGACCCTGATCTTGTCCTACAGGCTCCATATAACTCAAGTGGCATCAAACGTGGGCCCAGTGGAGGTGAGTGGCTGTGCCAGGGAATCCAAGGGGAGCCTCGGATTCCACATCACCTTGGGGGGAATCTGGGGTGCTGTGGACCTCATGCATGGCAAGCCTGGCTGAGCCCTGCCTGCAGCATGGACCCTTCTGCCTGTGCTGAGCCGGGCTCAGAGCCTGCCTGTCCCACAGGTGAAGCGTCTGGAGACCCTGCTGAAGTTCGGGCTGTGGCTTTTCGGGGTTCCCCGGGCAAACAGTAAGTGCTGTCCCCGTCCTGTTCCCATCCCACAGCTGCACCAGGGCCATCCCCTGCTATGACTTTGTCTCCCCACAGAGTGGCTCCAGGCTGGCATCCCCCTGCCCCTCCCGCATGGCCTCAGCCTGCTCAGACCCCGGCTCTCACTGCAGCAGGTCGGTGCCACCACTGTCCCCTTACCCCAGGGTCCCCCATGTCCCCCATATCCCTCTCTCACTCTGACTCCCTCCAGGGCTTCGTGCTCATCGCCACGGACCTGCAGTACGAGCCATGAGAGCACCTGCCTCGTGGGAACCCGCCAGCCCTGTCCCCATCACCATCCCGTTGCCACCGTGCCCCCGTGGCTGCCAAAGCGCCCAACCGCGGGAGCCACCGAGCCCATCCTCGGCAGGGATTAAAGGGGAGCGTAGCTCAGCCCGGTGTGCTCTGGGGTGTCTCGGGGAGCCCCCTCACCCTATCTCCAGGCAGGGTTCCATTCCCGACTCCACGACGGGGCATGGCTGTATCCTCTGCTGCGAGGGGCTCCGGCCGTGCCGTGGTGGGGTCCGTCCCCTCTGGGGGGCTCCGGGCGGCTGGGGACGGGGCTGGTGGCCCTCGGGGACTCTGGGGTTCCCTGCAATCCTCACGGCTCTCGTGGTCATGGTGGTCCCTGTGCAGCTCCTCCCGCTGCCCACGGGATGGTGCTCGTGTCCGTGTCCGGGCTCCCACCGCGTCCCGCCGGCCCACGGAGCCCGCCCGGGCCCCGCCGCTGCCCCGCTCCGGGGGTCCCCCGGAAAGGACAGGGGAGGGGGGCTGGGGAAGGCTGAGCTGGGCGCGTCCTGCCGTGAGAGGGATGTGGGGTGGGTGGCTCGGCGTCCCCCATGCTTGTGACATCCCAGAAAAGGCGGAGTGTTTGTGTGGTCCAAACCGCGCCGGAATGAGCCCCGCACAAAGGGAAGGTGCTCCTTTGAAGGGTAGGCCTGGGAATGCGGGGGGCTGTGGGTCCCAGCGAGGTTGAGTCCCCTGCCCTCCTCCTCCCAACGTGACAACGGGTGCTGAGCCCATGTCCCCAAAACCAGCACTCTCAGCCCAGCTGAGCCTGCCCTGGGCTCTCCTGTCCCCATCACCCCTTAGAGCCACCCCACCCCACCACCATCCCTCTGGACCACAGCAAACTGCCCTTGGATCACCCCAACCCTTCCCTGGGCAAGGAGAGGACCTCATTCCCATCCATCCATCCATCCATCCATCCATCCATCCATCCCTCCCTCCCACTGAAGCCAACTCCTTTGGGCCCAAAGTCTCCCAAATTCCCAACGATTGCAAAGACCACAGCACCAGCAGCAGCTCGAATGACAAATTTATTTGTGGATTCACCTCCACCTGCAAACCGAAGCGTTCAATGGGCTAATGCTAATCCTCGTGCTCCCCATGCGGGACCTGAGTGGCTCCGACATGAGGAGCGCGAGTCCGTGCTCAGTGGCCAAGTGAGCTCCCCTGGAACCTCCGGTTCTCCCCTCACCTCCATCCCAGCTTGGCCTCTGCAGGGAGCACGGTCCCACACATAAATACGGACAGACAAGATAACAAAAATAGCATTAATAGTATTCACAAATGAATTAAAAACTACTCGTATATGTACAGCAGAGCGCGGGCAGTATGTACACGGACAAGCTGAGCCAGCTGTGTCTGCCCGCGGTGGGCTCCGAAGGATGAGGGCGTCTATTCTGGAAGCTAATTTCAGCTCGAAGGCCAGAGGTTCCCTGCTCCAGCAGCAGAAGGAGCAGCGTGGGAATGAGGGGGAGGGAAGCCAGACACCTCAGTCACTGCATGCAGCCATCACAGCCACGCTTGGGCACAGGGATCTGCCTGCACTACGGGACTGGGAACATGGGGAACAGCAGTGGAGAGGCCAACAGCTCCTATTGTCCCCAAAGAGGCTCCCCAGAGGTGGAGATGGCTTTCAGCCAGTGTCAGCCCTCACTTCCATCTCCCCTGGGCTTGCTTCCCTGCTAATCTCATGAATCAGCTGCTCCCTGGGCTTTGCCACCCCTGTGAAGGTGCTTCCCCTGACCCTTCCAATCCCCAGCTCTGGATTCCTGGACACCACAGCCCCAGCTCTCTGCAAAGCCCTTTGTGCCAGGGACAAGCAATTTCCCCCTCTCCTGTCTCCTTCCTTTACCAGCCCAGAGGAACAGGCTGGGAAGGGATGAGCACTGTCCCACAGCCATCTACATTTGGAGTGAGGAGGAGGAAGAGGACAAAGAACCCCTCAAACCATGCACAGCCCTGGGCCTGGCACACCGTCCTCATCTGGGACAGGCCACAGCTCCCAGCAACTGAGTATGTGGGGAGAAAGGAATTCTGACCAAGGGCAGAGCCCCCCACCTCCGGCCTCTGCCTCCTCCTCTTGCTCCCCCTGCCACAGGGATGAGCTCTGACTGGAGAAGCAAGGACAGGATAGGGATGCTGCAGGGAAGCTCCATCCTGCTGGGTAGCCTGCCTCTTCCTGGTGCTTGAGCGTGCCAGAGATGGGGGCACGGAGCCTGACCCTTGCTCTGGCTGGGGAACTTTATATTAGTGACACATCTACACACACGCACGCACTCACACATGCAAAAATAAGTCTGTTTATTCTCTTCCAAATTATTTGGAGAACCCTGCAGGGCTGGGACACCTTCTAGCCTGTGCCCCCCCCCAGCTGCCTGGATCTCCCCAGCGCTGGGAGCTGGTGGCTGAAGTGCTGCATTGGCCTCAGCGCCTTTAAAACACAACGGAACAGTAAATAAGACAGGCTACAATAAAAGGAGCTGGCGGCACGAGGGAGAAAACTCCCTGGAGCAGGTGCTCGGCCGGGATGGAGGGGCTGGCCCGGTGCCGGTGCTCGGGAGCGGAGTGTAGTGGATGTGGCGGTGAAGGCGCAGCCGTCCTGGCCACGGGGGCTCGGCGGCGGCTCACTTGCGGCTCAGCAGGGATCCCAGCAGAAGCACTCCGGCCACCGTCGCCCCGGTCAGGAGCCATTTGTTGAAGGTCTCCTGTCCTTTTCTCACCTCGGCAGCAGCATCGTTCCCATAGAGGTCCACAAAGCGCTCCTGTGGAAAGAGGAGAGCGGTGAGCACAGGGGTGTGAGGGGAGCAGAGGGAAGGGCTGGCAGGAAAGCGGTGGTGGGGACCGAGCAGATGACAGATGCCTTGTGCTTCCTCACTCTGAATCATGCACACAGGGCAAGGGGAGAAGCACAGTCATGAGAGAAGAGGATGCCAGAAAGGATTTGTGAGGAGAACACCACGCGGGCAGGGCAGGGGATGCATCACGTGCTCTTGGCTCTCTAAAATTAGCATCCAAGTGTGATAGAAATCATTGCAGTGGGAACCCGCTGGGCTCCATTCCCTGGCCGAGGCCCGTGGAAGCAGCAGCAGCGCTGGTGCCCACGGCTGCGGGAGCCCACACCGTGCATCCCCCCAGTGATTTTGTGTCCACAGTGGAGCCTCCCACCTCCCACTCCCACATCCTGGCCCTTGCAGGTTACTCCACAACACGAGCTGGATTTCACGAATCCCTACAGCGAAGGCAGACATTGGGTCGCCAAGCTACTGCCTTCCCACGGCTTCAGGAGAGCAGGCCAAGCACGAGGCTTGGCCAGGAATGCAGTCACTCCGGCCTGGCTCGTCCGAGCTGGCTGCCTCCAGCAGCAGCAGGAGCTGGGGAGACCTCAGCCCATGGTAAGGAGAGCTGTTGGGGTCTCTGTGCCACACACAGCAGGGCAGGAGGGGTCCCTGGGCAGGCAGCAGGGAAACACGTGGCCCAGGATCTCTCAGGTTTATCAGGGCTGAGCAGGAGGCTCAGAGCTGGACGGAGAGGAAGCTGTGAGCTCCAGGCTCAGGGATCACCAGAAGCTCAGCGTCAGCAGGGGCTCGATGCTGTCGCACCTTGAGCCCATCTTCCCAGCAAGATCCCCTGTTTCCTGGTAAGTGAGTGCAGTTCCAGTAACCAGCTGCTCTGGGAAAGCAGAGATAAGCCCGGCTGACGCTGTCACGCCTCGCCGGCCTCTGCGCAGGCAGGGGGAGCATTCCTGCCTGCCGGCTCTGCCAGCACTCTGCCTCCCACGCTGCCCACAGCAGCACTGCGGGGGTTTGGTGCCCAGCTCATGGCTGCCATCCAGGTGCCTCTCTTCCATGGAACATGGTGCCAAGTCTCCCAGCTCACACCAAACAGCCCCAGGATGGTCACAGCTTGTGGGGTATCTCCTCAGACCAAGCTCAGACACAGTTTTTCAAAGGAGGGTGTGCAGCAGACCTGCCTGCTTACTCCCAGGGAGCTGGGCTGTGTCCCTCTCCATGGCCACAGGGCTCCCCACCACAGGGGATGAGGTCCTTGATAAGCTGTGCACCTCAGTACCTGCCTCTGCCAACAAAGCTCTTCTCCATCTCCCACCAAACACCTCTCCCAGCTGCCTTCCACACCCCATGACCATGAGGAGGTACTCACAAACCCAAATGCAGAGCATTGGGACACAGGGACTTTGCTAACTCACCCTGGAGTATGTCACTGCTGCCACCTCACTCAGGAGTCCTCTTCAGGGATATGACAGTCATCCCCATGACTCCCACCACCTACACAGAGTGGCAGAATGCAGCTCACTTCCCACCATGCCTGCCAGCTGTCATGGGATCTGTGGAGGCGTTGTACTGTGTCCTGGCCCTGCAGGAATGGGCAGCATGGAGCTCACAGGCAGATGTTGTCCCGGGAAAAAGGTGAGGGCTGCTGGCTGCTGCCAGTCCACTCATCTAGGGAACAGCGAGTGATGTGCTGAAGGAGAGGCACAGGAGCAGAGCCCAAACCAAGAAGGAGATATTTTAAATTCTGGCACAGGAAATCCCTCTGCTGATAGGTGGTGATGAGTATGGAGCTGTGACAGGGCATGGCAGTGGCAGCAAACTGAGAGCAGGCTGGCAGGGATGGAGGGCACAGGGAACTGAGGTAGAAGGCACCTGTCCAAAAAACACCACCCCTACAACATTTGTGTCTGGGGAGATTTAGGTTGGATGTTAGAAAAAGGTTCTTCACCAGGAGGCTGTTGGGCCCAGCTCCCCAGGGCAGTGGTCATGGCACTAAGCCTGAACCAGAGTTCAAGGAGTGTTTGGACCACACTCTCAGGAACATGGTGGGCTTGCTGGGCTGTCCTGTGCAGGGCCAGGAGTTGGACTTGATGATTCTTGTGGGTCCCTTCCAACTCAGCATATGTTTTGATCTCTCAGTGCCAGGGCCCTCGCTCCAGGGATGGTTCTTTCCTCGGACACACATCCCAGCCACTTGCTCACAGCACCCGAGGCTGCAGCATGCTCAGCTGCAGGAAGGCAGCTGCATCCTTGTGATGTATTCCCCAGAAGATCTGCTTTCCTCAGGGACTCAGCAGGACCTGCCCCACTGAGAGTCCCACACATCTCCACAGGCTCCTCCTGACCCACGGCAGGGATGTCCCCACTGTGCTTCAGTGCTGGACAGGGCCACACATCCACCCAGCCTCTCCGTGGGGCAGGCACCAGGAGAGGCCCCCCCAGCAGGGCAGGGAGCCAAGGAGGGCTGGCAGCCGGTTCTCCATGCTGCTTTTTCCATGGCATGTGCTGCCTTTGGGGAAAGGCAGTTCCAAGAAGCCCTTGCTTCCAAGAAAAGGAAGTGTTTGCTGAAGGAGAGATAAATAGCGCACAGTGAACGCAGAGCTATCGGGTGCTACAGGCAGAGAGGAGCACAGCCAGAGCCTGGCACAGGCAGGGAGAGGACTTGAGCCCCTCTCCTTCCCTTGGGAAGGGAGCAGCAGCTGCTGGAGCCACAGCTGGGGTCCGTAGGGGACCCGAGGAGAGTTCCTTGCCCTTCCCTGGGGAAACCACCCTAGGAGATGTGATAGCTTAGCCTCTGCACAACTTTGATCCCAGATGTGTCCCCTGGGAACCAGATCCCAGACCAGAGGGAGTGGGAAAACAGGCAGGAACGTCCTCCCTGCCCATGCTGGGGGCGGGTTGAAGGTTAGGGAAAGGCAGCTTGCTCTGTTCCCACACCATCCCGGGTCTCGGCTGCTCTGCACCTGAAGCCCAGCACTCCCAGGACTGATCCTGACCTCTCTGGCCTGGTGTTTGGATCTCAGGCTTGCCCAGACACGTCCAGATATTTCTGGTCTCCCCCAGTCACCTTTATCTGAGAGGAAATATTTGGAATTCCTGAGCTGATCACAAGGACTGTGGTAGCAACAGCACGTCAGTGTTTCAATGTCTCAATCCGTGGGCCTCTTCCAGAGAGGACACACTGTTCCATCAGAACTCCCGTCACATCCCCTTCCCCACCCCACATCCGAAAGGAGGATGCTCCAGAGCAGGCAATGAGGAAGCAGAGATCTTATTCCTCTGCAAGAGGCAATCCCCTGCCTTTGCCTCTCCTCCCCAGAGCTGGAGAAGGAATCCACATTTTCTTGTTGGAGCCTAAAACATCACTTGCTGGAGGAGTCGGGGCAGGGCATGCTTCCCTCCTGCTGCACATGCTGCTTGCAGGAGGTAGAGACCCTGGAGTCAGGCCCCACCACCCCCCAGAGCTGGGGCAGGGAGGTTCTGCAGTGCCAAAAGTTCTCTTGACACTCACAGAGCCCCAAACTGCAACCCAGCACTGTGGGGGATGCAGCAACCATTTAAACACTGCCCAGTGCACACACACAACCCTGTGGCAAAAAGGCAAGAGAGCAGGTCTGACCTGAAGTGCTCTGTCTCAGGGGGAGAGCAGACTAAAGAAGCACGACTTCTGGCTGAGACACTACTCACATCCTAGCCTGGAAAGGGGAACACCTCAAGTTTGAGGCTCTCATTTGTTCGGTTGGTTTCATTCACCAGTGCTGCTCGCGCGGGAGGGAGAACAGTTGCTGGATCCCATTCAGGGTGAGCAGAGCAGAGCAGGTTCCTCTTTCAAGATAAGCCCCAGCACTTGGGGAAAGAGGATTCGGTGACACTGAGCCATGAGGGCAGGTGAAGGAAGCAGATGTGGGCAATAAACTCCCATCTGGCCTCTGGTGAGGCAGGAGAGCAGAGGTCTCTAGCAGTTTGGGGCTCAAAGCTTGCCCTGCACAAGGGGGTGAGGGGCATGGAGGTCACTGAGATACCAGGACAAAGCTCTGAAAACCAGCAGAGAAGAGCCAGGCCCTACTGGGAGTATCCAGGTGAACTTGGTCAAACTTTGACATGGAGACTTGGACTCCAGCAGGAGCTTTGCAGCTTCCCCACGGCTCCGACACCCAGCCAGCCCAGGGAGACAGAGACCCCCCAGCACCCACCTCAGCATGCACAACAGCCTTTCCAACCCCCAGGACCCTGATGTGATTTACCAAAAATGATCTGGTTCCCCAGAAGCTCCTGTGGGATAAGCCAGCATTGTTCCCAGATGGATCAGCAGAGCTATGGGGAGGTTAAGTGCCTTTCCCAGAGCTGTGAGCGAGCCAGCAGCATGAGCCACAGCATCTGACTCCCAACCCAGGCATTCTCATCACGAGGCAATGTTTCCCTTGAAAACAAGGCTGTTTCTGTTTTACCTTCACCGTAAGTACAGCTGTGTTCCTGCTCAGAGGTCTAACAGCAACCACCGGCCGGGAGCAGAGTCATCTGGATGACCAGACATTTGTTAATGAGATGCTGGGAACAGTTTTGTGCTGAGCAGCAAGACAAGGAGGGAAAAAGAAAGGCAGCAGCTCAGCACAGACCACAACAAAGCCCTGCATCGACAGCAACCTGCTCCCAGAGCCCCTTTGGGCTGCCAGCTCACCACATGGGGCTGGCATATGCGAACCTGGAGGTGAAACACAGGGGAGAAAAGGCAGCTGAGGGCTTTAAGAATATAAGAAAACATAAGTATTCCCAAAGGCTGCCACGGGGATCCTGTAAACACGGCTCTGTGGGTCCCTTTGTGATATGAATGGAAGAGACATCCCAGAGGTTCTCCCTCTGCCCTGCTTCCCCTGATGCTGTATCCACATGTGACCCCCACCACTCCCAGCCCTGAAAGGAGGGCAGAAGGGACAGAGTGTGACTGCAGAGGTCGCAGGACTGCCTGCAGTGCTGGGCAGTGGAGGTCAAGGTGAGCATCTGACCCAGGAGCATGGCAAGGACACCTGCCATCCAAGGCAGGTCTGACCTTCCCCAAAGAAACACACATCCTAGAATGGTTAGAAGGGACCTTAAAGATCATCTAATTGCAATCCCCGTTCCATGGGTACAGAAGATCTGCAGCTTCACCCCACTGGTCCCCACCAGCAACCCCAGGCAGGCTCAGAATGGGGTGAGGAAGGGGATCTGGGACACAGAGAGAGGAAGGGGCTCTGGGGACAGCAGCTGCAGGTGCAAATACTCCAGAGACTCAGCTCTAACTGTTATGCAAATGGTGACCTCCAGCGAAGCAGCTGCTGATCTCCATGACAATGGCAGGGAATGCCACCCACCCACTGCCCCTCCTGCCTTTCCTGCCCTTGAAGCTGGTGCTGGGGTGTTGTGGACCCTGGGGTGCTGGCCCTCCCCAAATCCCGGGGCATTCATTGAAACCTGCGACTGGGAAGGAGGCAGCCATAAATTTAAAAGAGTCAATTAAATAAGAACACCCCCTCTTCTTTCTCTTCTCACTCGGGCTTTGCTGTGGGACTGTAGCTTGGGGGTCCAGCAGGGAAGCTGTCCCTTGGGCCAAAGCCCAACAGACCTGCAGGGCTCCAGCCTAGCCCAGGCCAGAGCCAGCTCTTTTCTAACCAGAAACAAACCCTCACTAGCACATTCCAGCCCTAATCCTTGCCGCTGCAGCCTTCTGTCAAACTGGTTTCATCACCGGCTCCAGGGAACCTGCAATAACCCCACACCATTCAGCACAATTTCAGCGTTTTCCAAATACATGAAAGAGGCTACGGTGACAGCTGTAACCCCCGTCCCTGCCCCGGGAGACTGCTGTGCACAGCACGAGATGGAGAGCAGGGAATTGCGCTCTCCGTTCCAGAAATCTGCTGAAACATTCATGTGTATTAAAGCCGGAGACGATGTGAATGACTAATCCATTTGCATCCATCTTTCATCAGTGTTCCTCCCAGAGCTAACCAGGCTGAGGGCTCCCGAAGGTGCCACAGCCCTGGCCAGCACCGGGCTGCTCGGCAGGGCCAGCGAGGATGGCAGGAGACACGGCTCTGGTACAAAGGCACAGCGAAGAACACATTGGCTGAGCCGGATCCACTCAAGAGATTAGCACCTGCTGGGAATGGGATTGTTTTCCAAAGGGCATTAAGTGGAATAGTCCGAGGAAAGACGGTCTCTCTGATGCTTCTCCCCACCGGACAGATGGTGTCTGAGCCCCGCAGCAGAGCAGCCTTTGTGCGAGGGGCACGCTCGGGGGGCAGGGAAGGCTCCTGCTCTCATGTCCCGGTTATCTGGGGCCGGGGAGCAGAGGGCTGTGGCCAGCTCGCTGTGCCGGACAGCACCTCAGCAGGGTCACTGGCACCCAGGGAACAGAGCTCAATTTTCACCTTGTCATTGCTCTTCCTGGACGTCAGAGCTCCTGTGCAATCGTGCCCTTGTGTAACCGTGGGGAAACCTGTGCCGGGGAGATGTGCCATGCTCACGTGTGCCCGGCTGCCGAGCCACGTTCCCTCCTACCAGGGGAGGAGTGGGCAATGCTGACGGCTCTTTCTGGTCCTCACCCGCACCGTGAGCCTCACCAAGCCCACTCCACAGGGAATGTTGGCGTTACCAGGGCTCAAGGGAGCCAGGCTGAGTGCAGGGATGGTTCCCAGAACAGAGAGATCCTGGGGAAGAGCTGCCAGGTTCTCCTGCCTCAGCCACTCACCCACCAGCATCCTGGAGGAGAGACAGCCAAGCTTTACCACTTCCCACTTCAGCCCCGGCACCTCACGAGGCTGCTGTAATTCTTACATGCCACTTGAATGAAAAAGGGGAAAGGGTGGAGGTGCAGGAAGAGGAGGAAGATGTGCTCATTCTGTTTTCACTTCCTGTTAGTTCCATGAAATCTCAAATTATTCAAGCCACAAAGTCCCTTTTAGCAAAATCCTTGCTGACTTGAGGGCAGGAAGCACAGTAGGCAGCTGATGCAGCAAACGCGAGAGAGAGCAGTGCAGCATGAGAAGGAGACTTTGTGCTCTGCCCTGGGCTCCTCCATGCATGTTGTTGCATGAAATAATCACTGGCTGGTGCACTGGAAGCTTCTAAATGAGGTCAGTTGCTCTATTAAAAGACATTAGCTCTCCAGCAAGTTTAATACACTGGTGAGCCATACAAGTATAGAATGAAGGCACTTGCAACACTCCATGATGGCTGATTTACAGGTAGCAACACCTCATTTTCTCCATATATAAGTCATATGTCACCCAGGCACTACCACACACACACCCAGCACCCACATCCCAGCCCAAATCCTGAGCCAGCTCACCACAAGTCACACACACACAGAGTAATGCCACGTACTGCCACCAGACGTGCTCCCTGAACAACACAGGCACTGTCTCCAGTCTTCCACAGCTTCCATGGTGGCACAAACCAGAGAGATGGGCAAATGGGACTGGAACTGTTCAGAGAAGCAATGCAGCCAGCTGTCCTGCTCCACCTGATCATGGCACCAGCTGCATTCAAACCAAACCAGCTCCATTCCAGAGAGATGGGCAAATGGAGAAGCAGAGAAGCAATGCAGCCAGCTGTCCTGCTCCACCTGATCATGGCACCAGCTGCATTCAAACCAAACCAGCTCCATGCTAGCCTAAACCTCTTCTCTGAGCTTCACAAAGAGCCCTTCATCCTCCAGCAGAGATGAAAACCCTTCCATGCCCCTTCAGGAGGCAGCCAGTTCCAGCATCTCCCTTTCAAATCCTCCCCCAGGAGCCAGGTCACTGCATGGCTCTGCCCATAGGCCCCTTGCACAGTCCCAGGGTGAACAGCTCCAGCTCCTGCTCCAAGCCCTGCCTGCTGCCAGCTTGTCACGTTTTGGAGTATTTGATTTCACTCTTCAGAGCACCTGTCTGGCAGTGGTACAGGCAGGGAGAACCTGCCTGCTCTTTGTTCTTGGCCAGGCAGAGCACAGAGCAGGACACCTGCCTCGGTTTCCCTGTGAGCTCAGGTGCAGGGCTGCGAGCTGGGGGACTCTGGGTCCATCCTGGATCAGGAACAGGGGGCTGAAAGGCTGAGCCCAGCCCTACTCCCACCGGAGGATCCTCATCTCCAGGGCTCATCTCCCCAAGCAGGATACTGATGCCAGCAGCCAGCTACTAATTGGATCTACTTAAATCAGCAGCTACGTCTGCAGACGCAGCTGAAACACAAGCTTGAGCAGGAAGGAGGATAATGCAATAAATTCAAACAGCTCTCCCCAAGGGAATCACACAACCCCCTGAAACTTCCCTCTTTGCAGATAGAGCCCATTACCCTTCCCTGGGCCTGCTGTGCCAGTGCAGAGGCAAGCAGCAGTCGAAAAAGTAACCAGCCCAAAGCCCCCTGAAACACCAAGCTCCCCCAGCTTCCTGCTCCCAGCAGCAGAGGGAAGGCAGACCAGTTACAGCACAACATTCAAACAGTCCCTGTGGCCACGGGAGCCTCTCTGGTTAACGCTCCGAATCCCGCTCCTCCCTCCCTCCCTCGCTACCCTGGAGGCAGGCAGCAGCGCTGAGTGCACTGGGTTTCCCATTAAAGAGATCCTGGGAGACAGCACTGGGCTGGTACACGTGAGCACGTGTCCGAGAGAAGACACGGGCGGCTGGAGAGATGCTGGCTGCACGGAGCTGCAGCGGGCGTTCCCGCCTGCAGGCAGTCCTTCCCAGCACTGCTCAACCCTCCGATTCTTTTTTTTGCTAACTAAATTAAAGATGAGGATAAAATAAGCAAAATACCTAAAAATAAAAAATAAACCGAGCATTTCTACAGCACAACTAGGTCACAGCTCCCCAGCATGCGAGTTGTGGCAGCCACGGCTCAGCCCCTTGAGCCTCCTGGGTTCAAAACTGACATCTCTCTTAAAAGGCTGCTCCCGAAACCCACACCTGCTCCCCGGTGAGCCCAGCTGGAGCCATCTGCTAACGGCTCTGCCTCCCAGCAGCCCTCGGCACCCTCGTTCCGCTGGGCTGTTCTGCTGTGGCAGAGAGTAACCCTTCTCCCCGCCTGACCACGATGGGTACCAGCCCGTGCCCTGAGCCTGCCCCACTGCCCCCCTCCATGGGTGCACTGTGGGAGAAGCTCTCCCACGCCTCTGGAATGCATGTTCCCTAACTTGAGCTCTTGGCATCTCAAGAATGATTAGGAGTAGGACTTCAGAGAGATCTTGCACCAAGAACCCCTCCTGCACATCCTTTCAGGTGAGGAGCAGGGAGGAGGATGTCTCCCTGTCCAAGGTCAGGGCAATAAAGCAAGGAATGCCCTGGCACTGAGGGACTCTGCTTCCCTTTCATGTCTCCACTCTATGCGTTAATCTTTAGTGGCTCAGAACAATAGTGTTTAAGGGCAACATCCCTCCCTTGCGGGAGGGTGGAGCAGGAGAGCAGAGGGTGGAGGACAGTGGCTGCTCTCCTGCCACCGCAAGGCAGAGCCACCCTCAGTGAATACCTTCGCTCTGAATCAGCAGGTAGGTCAACATCCCGGCTGCTCTGGGGTCCCCAGAGGGGACACAGCAGCTGCCCCCAGCCCCCTTTTGCTCCCACAGCCACCATTAATCCCTCGCCTCTCAGTTCAGCAGGTCTGCAACACTTCTACAACTGATATCCATCCCTTCCCTTCCCCCAGCTCCTCCTGGGAATACTCTGGCTTTACAGCTAGTGGGGAAAGAGCTGCTAGAGAAATACTCCTTGTAATGTCAAGATGGGACTGTGCTTACATCCATCAGCTTCTTGGTAAAAACCAGAGGAAACCAAACCTTCTCAGCTTCAGCAAAGGTCTCAGAGCACCACACCACCATTCAGCTGCACCCAGTGTGTGCTGCAGGCATGTTGCTGCTCCTGGGGGGAAACCATGTACACAACCATACCAGAGCTCCACGGAAATCAGGCACAGCAGCCCAGACACACACAGAAAGCTGCAGCTTCCACTGGGGAAAAGAGAGCTCCCACCCACCCTTTCTGCTGTGCTGGGACACCCCACTGCTGCTGAAGCAGAGAGAGACCCCGGGCAGCGCTCCAGGGACACGGCTCCAGCGTCAGAGAGGAGCAGGATGAGCAGGCGGAATGACATTACTGAGAGCAGCTGTGAACACAGAGCAGCAAGAAACAGTTTGTTAATTATTTCACAGGTCTTTTTTTAAATGACACTCAGCTCTTCGGATTAAAGAGCCTCGGAGTGCTTTACGAATCAGAGTTGCCAGTGGCTCCCCTGGGAGTGAAGGAAATGCTATCCCTTTCGCTCAAAGACCCCGGGGTTAAGTGGGCTGCTCTGAGCCACAGCCAGCCACGGGCAGGAGTTTGGCTTTCCAGGCGCCTGCTGTAATCACAGATCTAAGGAACGTAATCAAACTGCACCACACACCGAGAGGCAGCAAGGAAAACAGGCAGGGCCCCAAAGAAGGAGAACCAGTAAAGGGGGTAAAGAGCAAAGCTCTGAAATCAGCCTCTGCATTGCTCTTGGTCTAGCGGCAGGAATGCTGCTGTGGGCCGGGCAGGAAGCTGCAGTGGAAGTCATTCCAATGGCATTTCCTGGAGAGCACTGCAGAAAAGCCTCCCAGGTCGAAGGCTGGCTGAGGAGCTGCCAGCAGGGATCTGCACACTGAGCCCAGATCTCCAGCTGTCAGTGGGGATACAGCTACCTGGGCTGGTTGGTCCAGGCAGGACAGCCTGAGTCAGGACACTGCTGGCACCTCCCACAGCCAGGGAGGAATACCCAGGACTGTGAAGGGACCTGGGGAACCCCACTGGCAGGAGGACAGTAATTTTTTCACCCCACGCAGGTGATGACAATGGGGCCATCGTCTCAGCTGCAAGGGATCAAGGCTGTAAAATAATTACCGAGGACAAAGTGCAAAGCAACAGTACAGCTGAGCACCACAGACCAGGTTGCTCAAAGCCCCATCCAACCTTACTGTGAACACTTCCAGAGATGGGGCAGCCACAGCTTCTCTGGGCAACCTGTGCCAGTGTCTCATAAACCTCACAGGGCAGAGAACCTTCCTAATAGCCAATCTAACTCTGCCTTCCCTCAGGGGGGAGGAATTCCCCCTTGTCCTATCACTCCATGCCCTTGTCCAAAGTCCCCCTCCACCTCTGCTGGAGCCTCTTTAAGCACTAGCAGGGAGCCCTCTCTTCTCCTGGCTGAACAACCCCAATTCTCTCAGACTCAGATGAAGCCACAGGATTCATCTTCAAGACAGCAAAGCACAGCCTTGGCTATGCTCAGTCATTTCCAGTGAGTCAGTTCTGCTGCACGTTGACCACCACGTGGAACGAATGGCTGTGATCTCAAACAGGATTAGAAGTGCCAGGGTATCCCCAAAACCCAACCTGTAACACTCAGAAGGGCAGAACTCTGGCGAACCGCACACTCCCAGGAAATGTGGTAGTGGCAGGGACAGCTTGTGCAGCATACCTGGGACACAAGGCCAAAAAGCATTTTCCAAGAGCCGAGAATCAAAGTCTAACTCTCGACCTGAAACCACTGAGGAGCCTGGAGCCAGAGCACAGGACGAAATCCCAGCTGTGCACTGTCATATGACACAGGCTGAGTCATTTCCTATCATTCAGAAAAAAAATTTAAAAGATAAAAATGAGCTTGCTATATTGACATGTTCAAAGGGTTTTCCCCAAAGAGAATCACAAGCTTTTAGTCCTCTGCAGGGTGACACAACACATGTCCTAGCACACCAAGTCCTGTGTAGCAGGGTCAAGTGAGAACCCAGGAAGCACTGAGCCATCGCAGGACGTAGCTCATTCTCCATCAGCCTAGTACAGTTTGTTGGGATTCACATATCACTGGCTGGTGCTAAAGATGCTACTTGTTTCAGTTCTAGCCTGATGCAGCCCCTTTATGTGGGTCCTGACCATATGCCCCACAAACCTCCTGACTCTATATCCACAGATCTAACTCCAAGCTCATCCAGAAAACCCTCCTTAAATCCCATTCTGAATGTGGATTTAGCCTTGAAGGAAAAGCTGTCATGCACTGGAGGGTCACAGCCAGGCAGGAACTACTGCTCACTTTCCTTTCTCAAACAGATTAGGCACGGTCAGTACATCTCTGCCTGCCAGGCTCTCTCCCGTTCACCCTGCACTTCCCCCTCCTTCCTTCCCACTCACCAGATTTCTCCCTCCACAACTCCCAATCCCCGCTGGCACCACCATTTCAACTTCACAGCTAGTGGGACCTGGTCCTGGTCAAAGCAACTGGCCCAGGAAAGCCTCCTTTTTGGATGGGATGGCTTGCCAAGGCAGCAGCTCTCTTCTAGCTGGTTATTAAATGTTCCCCTTGGGTTGCTCTTGTTTGCTTGTTTTCCCAGTACCAGATTGCACAGCAGAGGGCAAACCAAGGCAGAGCCAGTAAATGTGACAAAACACTTCTATGTTAACGTTATGGAGCAAGATTTACTATTTCCCCTTGCCTCAAAACTTGATTTCTCAAGAGAACTGCTACAGCCCAGCACACAGCAGCCTCCAATGGCACCTGCACCCCGTGGCCCTCCTCTGCTGCCTTTGTTCCACTGGTGGGGAATGGAACAGAGCTTCCTACACAAATGGGCTGTGCAGCTCTTATTATGGAGCCATGCTCCTTCCCTCTTTTAGAGGGGCTTTCCAGGAAGAGAAGTGCTGCAGTCCTCCAAAACACAAACCACCTGGGCCCTGCCAAGCAGGCCTGCCAGAACTTGCATCTCTCTCACCAGGACCTGCCTGCTGCACCTCTCGGGAGTGCTTTGTTTGAATGGGACATGCTGTAACAGCTCCAATGCAACAAACAGACTCCCTGTGCAAACAGGGCGGCAGGAGAGGGATGGCTCCATCACAGCCAGGGCAGGGTGGCACTCCTCTTGCAGGGAGAGCTGGCAGAAGGCCAGAGGCTTTCTCCCCGCAGCTGGAATCGCGAGAGCGAAGGAAAGCAAAGCATCCCCATGCATACCCTACACATGAGGCACTCAGGAGCTCTTATGGCCTCTGTCCCTTGGTGTGGAGTGGCATGGCTTCCTACAGGAAGGAACATGATGAAAGCTGAGAGTGGAAGAAAGCTACAGCCAAGATGTCAAATGAGCACTCAGGGTTTGCAACAGGCTGGCAGCAGCAACACTGCCCAGCGCTGGTTTTTTCGTGGCTGGTGGTGTGGACTCCCCACACTCTGGCCTTCACCACCCTGCCTGGCTTCCATTCAGTTCCCAGCACAGCCCAGGCAGCGGCACAGCCTGGGCAGGGAAGTTAAAAGCCTGGTTCAAGGTTAGAACAAGAGAGCAAGGCGGTCCCCTGAGTGGGAAACGGCGTTTTTCAAAGAGAGAGCTGGTGGGCGGGTCAGATAGAGAGGAGTCCTGACCCTTCCGCAATCTGTTGAACAAATATTTGTTCCAAACAATTAATTTAGAGACAGACACAAAAAAATTGAAGAGGCTGAATCGTGATGGTTGGGGGTGGGGAACAGAGGGAGGAGGTGTTTGATTCCCCACAAGCAGGGACCAGTGATTTTCCACCAGTGATTTAATCTAAATCCCCCAGAGAGTTCATTTACAAAAAATCAGATTGCATTATCGCCTAGGTCTCCAGGATACAGCCCAATCCGTCACTAACAGCAACAGCCACACTAGCTTGGAAACCTCAGTTTGATCACTTAATTCCAAAACTAATCTGTGGCTCTAAAAGCCAAAAGCATAGGGAGGGGGAAGGAAGTCTGTATTTGGCCAAGGTTATCTGCAGGATGAGAGAGCTAATGGGCCACATAGAGCCAGATGAAATGGCCAGCAGATCCCAGGCCATTAATCGAAACCAAGCTCCTCTCCTTGCCTGAGCAGCCCCACCCAGGCAGTGCCCCAGGGCGGTCACATTCCTGGAATTCTTTCACCCTTCCTGAACCAGCTCCCTCCCCTTGGGTGCAGCAGCTCCCCTTCTTCTCCAGGGTCCCCAGCATTGCTGGGCAGGCACGGGGAGCTGGGGAGAACCTCTTCTCTGCAAGGAGGGTGCAGAGCACAACGTTGGGCTCAAAGGCTCCTCTCCCCTTCCCAAAATGCTGGGCTCTGCCAATGTACCGCGAGCTGAAGGGGGCTGAGAGGCCTCAGCTCCCAGCAAGGAGGCAACTCCCCGCTGTTTAGATGCCAATGCCTGACAGCATGAACTCTTTCCAGTGGGAACCGGTAAAGGTTACACCAGCAGGGAATCACTAAGATGCAGAAGCCAAATGAAAACTCAGACATCTGTAGGTCATATACCTCCCGCCGGCAGTCCCAGGCTGCACCGCACAGCCGGACCCGGCATTTCAAGAATGCTTCCTGAAGAAATGCTTATTCATGTTAATACCTCACCACTGAGAGCTCCCAGGGTTTGCTGCTGGGGCAGCTGGGAGCACTGCTCCCTGCCAAGGGAAAAGCAGCTGCGGGCTTAGCAGCTCCCCAGCACAGAGACTGCCTCCACCTCAGCTCTGGCTCCCACCACACCAGCTCAGACAGTCCCAGAAGCCCACCCACCCACCAGGATCTGCTGTGGGATTCACTTCACCACGAGCAAGGCAAAAGCTGTTTCCAGAATGAAGAAGTAGCTGCTACCTCGGCAAACCACCAGCCAGCCCACCACAACACTGCCTTGGAGAGGAGGAAGCTCCACTCCCTGCTATTAATGACACCGGGAACATGCCCCAGAGCCAGGGCTCTGCTGGAAGAACAAGATTGGATGACATTAGATTTCCAAAGGCTCTTAGAAAAACAGGTCTTTTACATAACATCCAGGGAGGAGAAAAAGCAGGGATGGAGAAAGACATATCTGAGCACAAACTGTGTCAACACGGTGGGCTGCCCTCTTGGGACATTGTTAAGAGCACAGAAGGCAAGACCACACAGCCCTTTATCCTCCCTGCAAGGGGTAGGACAAGCTCTAGCACAAACATTGCAGGGAGCTGTGCTCTGGTTTGACCAGCCCCACTGCCAGCCTGGAGCGAGGGAGGGCACGGGCAGCCACCCCCAGCACAGAGACGTGTTCTTACCCATCCGCCATTCTCCTGGATCCAGGGATCTAAGTGGTCGGTCAAGTACGTGGTCATCCAAGACACGATGCGTTTCACCAATACCCGCATCTCCTTAACAACGCTCTCCACGCACAGGGCTCCTCCGAAGGAGAAGAAAGCCACGATGCGGCCCCAGTTCACTCCATCGCGGAACAGTTCGTTCACTACCTGCTCAAAGCTCTGATACGCTGTGCTGGGAGTGATGTGGAGCTGGGAAGTGAGGTCGCTGAACGCCCGCCGGTACCTCAGCTCAAACTCATCCCCCGCCTCTCTCAGCGCCTGCCTCACGTCGGCTGCTCGACGGATCTCGTGGACTTCGAGGCTGCTCTGGTGCACGGTGGCTCCGTTCACTATGTGGCTGGTGGCCGCGTGCCAGGAGGGGCTCCCGTTGAGGACCCCGTCCATCTCGTCCTCCTCCCCTGCAAAGTCAGTCCTGTTCTCATCCTCCTCCTCCAGCTGACTCCAGCTGTAGCCTTTCTGTGAGAGCTTGTAGGAAACAAAGTCAATCACTAACTCCCGGTTACTGCTGTACATTTTCACACCTGGGACGCCCTCAATGAGTCCATGGTCCGGAGCACAAGCAGATCAGCACTTAGCAGGTTCCGACTCTGCTCCTCTTCCTCGCCACCGATGGAAGCATCTGACCTTAGCACAGAGGAGGAGAAAGGCACCGAAACGGTTATTGCCACAGCTCTTAGATGCACCCGCGCCATTACCACCGATAGCTTATCGTTATACTGAGATCACCCCGCAGCTCTACGCCGAGGCTCAGGGCCACCAGATTGAAGCTGCACGGAAAACCGACCACAACACCCCCTCCCCCGGAAAGCAGCCTCGAGCCGCGGGGACCCCCAGGCTCGCTCCGAGCAGACCCCAGATCTCACCGGGTGCGGGTTGCGCCTGGCAGGCCGGCTGCGGGCCGGGGCGGAGGCGGTTCTTGTTCTGCTGGAGCTTCGGGTCGGCCCGGAACGCGACAGCACCGCCCCCGCCTCGCCCCGCCCGTTAAAGGACCCGGCGCCCCCGCCCCCTCCGCCGGCGTTACCCAACGGCTGCAGCGGGCGGGCAGCGCTACCCCAGGATCACGGCAGCCCCGGGGGGGCCCGCTTTGACGGTAACCGCAGCCCCCGCCTCACCGAAGCCCCTCGCTCCCCGCGGGCGGAGAGGATAAACCGCTGAAACCGGCGAGCGCTCGTCACCGCGGGAGCCGCCGCACGGCCCTGCGTCCTTACGGGAGCGATTCCAGTCACGGTTAGCGGCGCGCTGCCGCTGGGGCCGGGACGGTGACACGCCGGGCAGCGGCAGGCGGGAGGGCCGCAGGGGGTAGCCGGTCCTCCCGGCCACCGGACTGCCCCCGCACCACCGGACCGCTTCCCCCAGACCCCCGAGCCACCCCCCCGTCACCGGATCGCCCCCCCCAGGTCCCCGGACGGCCCCACCGGTCGCCGTACCTGGGGGGCGGGGCCGCGCACGAGGGCCGACACGGCGCCCGCGCAGCCGGACTGCCAGCCAATCAGCGGCCAGGAGGGGCGGGGCCCGGCTTCGGCCTCTCCCTTTGGCTGAGTCGCGCGTCACTCAAGGTTTACCCTACCCCGCCCCTCACCTCAGCGCCCGACTGAGGGTCCGCGTCCTTCCCGGCTCTGCCGCGCGGGCCCGGCTGGCAGCGACGCCGGAGGTCGCCGGGAGCCCCGCCGGGCCTCGGCCCGCTCAGCAGTCCCGGGATTCCTTCCACATCGCCCGCCGAGCGGCCGGGGGGGTGCGGTAGAGTGGGAGGGGGCAGCAAGGGGGCGGTGCGCATGCGCACGGCGCCTCGAGGCTGGGCGAGGAGCGTCGGTTGGACTGCGCGGGGGCACGGTGCGCACGCGCCGTGTCGGCTGGGTCGGTGCGCAGGCGCGAAGGTGCCGGGCGGAGCGCGGGGCTCTGGCGCCCCCTGCCGGCCGCGGCGGGGTCAGCTCGGGCCTCCGCTCTCACCGCGCCCTGCCGGCATACCTCTGCCGCTGACACGCCCGCAAACCCCTCACAGCCGTCCGGGACTAACGTGGGGTGTTTTGTGTCTCCACAATGCTCAGGGAGCCGTGGCGGTTCTGTGAGGGGAGATTTATGCGGGTAGTGCCGCAACAGTGAAAGCGACTGTGGCAGCCGGGGCCTGCCCCGCCGTTAACAACTGGCTACCCATCTCTCTGCAAGGCTGCGGGGAAGATTATGCAGCACTTGGGGTCGATAACGCCGCTAAGCAAAGGGCACTTTCTCCTCACAGCATCGAGAAACCTAGCCGGTCTTACCAGGCGGTGGAAGCCGCCTTCCCCGAGCCAAGCAGTCAGAAGGGCTGAATTGCTGAATTGAGGAGCAGCCGGTGGAAGCCGGCCAGCGGACACTGATACAGCCACAGTACCACAGCCGGCTCCGGTAGGCTCCTGCCCGGCCGCACCGGCTGACACTGACTCCGGGGACCCGCCCACCAGCCGCTGATAGGCCGCCCAGAATGACACTCAAAGCACTGCCTTTTCTGATTGGTCTATTGTGTCCCGCTGTGCTTATGGGAGTTGTGGTTCGGTTCTCGCCTGGTCATTGTGGCGCTGTGCGAGCACGTACTACATTTCCCGTCAGGCCATGCCGGGAGAGGGCAACTGCGCTGCTCGGGGTCTGCTTATCCGGGTCCTCAAGAAGTCCAGCCAATCAGCGCGCCTCAAAGGGCGTGTGCCAGGCGCTGATTGGTGGGTTCGGACTGCCGAGCCCTGTTTGAAATCCGTTAACGGCGGCGGCAGAGGCGCCGCGCGGGGTGGCGGCGGCGGCGCTGCTGAGGTGAGTGCGGGGGTCCCGGCCGGACGCCCCCGGCCTCGCCTTCCTTTCCCCGACCGGCAACCCTTCCCCGTATCTGGTCGTTCGCTCCGGCCTTGGCGACGCGGCTGTTCCCTGGGCCTACTCCGAGCCCAGGTATTGGTAACGGGGCCGAGGGCTCGGCTGGGGAGCGGAGGCGGAAGGCGGCTCCGGCCGCTCAGCCCGTGGTCGGAGCCGCTATCGCGGCGCCTGGCGGGCGGGCTCGTAACGGAGCCCCGGGGGTTGAGTGCGAACCCCTCGTTCCCCGGGGAAGCCGGGCCCGGAGCCCCCGGCCGGCCGCGGAGGAGCCGCCGTGGAGGGGGGGTCCCGCTCCCCGGGGGGATCGCGGTACCGGAGCGCCTTACGGTGGGGTGGGTGCCTCGGCAGTGAAATAAAGTTCTAAGTCTTTAAACAATCACGAAATCCGATGAAACAGTGTATTTCACGACAGGAAGCTCTGTAACTTCTTCTCGGTCCAAATCCCGCTTCCCAGGAAAAGGAGGGAAGCAAACCAGGCAAAACCTGGCCCAAGTAACAGAAAAAACATCGGGGGACTATTTTTATGCGGGGCTTTTTTTAAGCTAGAGGACCTTCAACTTAATGTAACAATTAGTTGAGGCTCTGCTAGCTAAAAATAATTTTATTTTCCTTGAACATCTATTCTTAGAATGTCCCATCTTCATGTCTTCTAAAACCTGTGGGATCTTTTTTAGGGAGCCGGAGATGTCAGGGCTTATTTTTGGGATGGGGGCGGGTCTGGGCCGTTAGCAGAGCAAAGGCTGTGCCAGCACTTTGCCCCTGCTTTGCTGCCGCTCGGGGTGGTCTGCGGAGCTTTCTGCAGGCTCAGCTCTCAGCTGGGGACAGTTAAAGGCTTTGTGTCCCAGTTTGGGCATTAAATGGTGGAACAGCAGCGTTTTGGGGGATGGTGAATCCGTTGTTGATTCTGTGCTGCAGAAAAGCCCGGTGAACTTTGAGTCAGGGGAATGAGAGAGGAGGGAGAAGCTGTAGATCCAGAGTGTGTTGGAAGTGTTCACTTGACCCTGCTCAGGGAAAAGCAAGGATGAAGGGTGACTTTCTGAGGCTGTCAGTGTCATGCAGAGGGAGTTCAGGTGATGGCTTTGTGGTGGGATGGTTCTCACCAGGCTGTTGTGACAGGACTGTAGCTTCAGAGATGCTCTAACTTACATGTTAACCCCTTTCTAATGCTCCAACTTACATGTTAACCCCTGAAAAGCATCCAGGACCTTTGGATTATTATCCCACTAAAAAGAACAGAAGCTGCCAGGCTGAGTTAAAGCTGCCTGGTTACTGCAGCATCCTGTGTTTAAGTGGCAGCTGGTGTTGAAGCCCAGCAGCAGGCCCTGGAATTGCTGGAGCACATTCCCATGCAGCTGCCTCAGCCTTGGGGAAGCTTCTCTTGCTTGTTCCTGGTTGCCTGTCTTGGGTTCCTGAGGCATGTGGATCAGCTGGCTTTGTGTTTATCTGCTGGTGTAACTTAGAATAGCCTCTTGTGTGTCTGTTGTTGTTTACTTTGCTTTCTGATCCTGGTAGGATTTGCCATAAGTAACATTTGTAACTTGTGAAGCACCAGTGGTGTGTTGTGATAAGGCATCATCTCCAGTTCACCAGGGCCTTATCCACATTGCAAGGTGTCAAGAAAGAGCAGATGTCTCTGCCTTCCTCAGGATCCAGACTGGTTTGGGTTGGAAGGGACCTTAAAGCTCATCTTGTTCCAACTCCCCATCACCCTTCTGGCAGAGACACCTTCCACTGGACCAGCCCTGTCCAACCTGGCCTTCAACACTTCCAGGGACTGGGCAGCCACAGCTTCTCTGGGCAGCCCTTGCCAGAGCCTTACCACCCTTACAGGGAAGATTTTCTGCCTAATATCCAATCTAAATCTCTCCTCTTTTAGTTTGAAGCCATTCCCACTTGTCCTATCACAACCTTTCTTTGTCCCTATCCTGTCATTGTTGCTCTCCCACACTGCTCCATTCTCTCTTCCTCTGACCTTGATTTCTCATCTTGGAATGCTGCATTCTATCTCCAACACCATGGCCTGAATGGCTGGAAGCTTATTTGTCCAGGCAAATTGTGCTGTTGGCACAAAATTCCCAACTACATTAAGGCAAAGACACTGAACACATCTGTGATGGAATTGTGTCAGTATTTTAAAGCTAATTTGGATTAGAGCGAGGTGTGAAGTTATTCCAAAATACCTATTGCACTTGCTGTTGGATCAGTCTTATTCTGGGATAGGAATGCTTGTTCCAATTTAGTGTAATCCTTTTTCAAAGCTAACTAATCTAAACCATGCCAAGGCACTCTTCTGGAACGTGCCAAAGTGTAGTTACTCAAAAGAAGCCTGATGTCCAGAGGAGCCCACTGCCTCTTCCTCCCTGTGCACACGGCTGTGCTGCTCTGGAGGCACGTTTAGGTCAGCGGGAGAGCAGACCCAGAAAGCAAATAAAGGTTTTAATTAAGTAGTCACTTTCTAGAAGGAATTTGGGGTCTTTTTGCAGGAGAGAAGATCAGATCCTCCTTTCCTGCCTCGGCAGCTCTGCAGAGCAGGTGAAAGCTGATCCTGCAGAACGGGGCGAGGGTTCCCCGGCTGGCTCGCTGCAGACACCCGTGTCGACACAGGAGGTGATGGATGTGGGGGAGAGCAGGGTCATGCTTTAAATCCACGCCGAGCTGTGTAGGATTACAGCGTGCCTGTAATCACGCCTGGGAAATGCACACAGCGCCTGCTAATTAGGGAACGTCCCTATTAATGAGGAAAAATTTCTACGCCTCCCTTCCGGTGGATGAATGCTGCGGTGGAGAGAGAATTTTGGATTGAGATAAATGTGGCTGTGCTGTCGGAATCACGACCGGGTGTTTTTAAAATGCCTGCAGGGAGTGGGCAGCGGGTGTTGGGCTGTGCTTGGCAGAGCCTGTTGGGATTGCAGATGCCTCTTGGTGGGCACAGGGGTGATAAATCACCGGAGCATTCCTGGCTGATCCCTGTCCCAGCCCGAGTGGGTGGGCGGAGGAGCAGAGTGCCTCTCAGTGAGCTGCTTCACCATCAGTCCTGTTCCAGGCAGGACGTGGAGGATATGTAGGGATTTGAGAAGCAAATGCCATGAGTTCATCTGACTGAAATGGACTTTCTGGAGTTCAGTCACAATAACTTCTATCTTCCTGTTGTCTCTTTCATGAAACTGAGGCAGTGATACAATCCTTTCCTTTTCCTGACTATTCTCTTCTGTCTGGGATAGAGGGGGGAGAAGGGGTCGATGATGAGGGTGGTGACACTATGGAGTATGGGCTCTACTCAGTAAAAAGCTGCAAACTGCAGCAACGTAGCAGTGGGCACAAGTAGCTGTGAAACATGATGCCCAGAGCTCTGACTCTGACTGGAGAGGGTGAGGGGAGAATGCAGATGACGCATTTGATTTTTAAAAAAGTCTAAAGTGTTGACAGAAATTCTATCTTGATTAAGGGCAGTAGGAAAGCATTTGATTCCAGCCGTGTCTCGAGCTCAGTTACAGTTGGTTTTGGCTCTAATTCTTCTGTTTGCCTTCTTTGGGCCCTACCTTGACATCTTCCCAGCCATGTAGCTGGTGCTTCTCTAATGACATTCTTGCCTTTAACTATCACAGCTCTGCTCTGGGGAGCTGGAGGCTTCTCAGTGCACCCATCCTCGGGGACCAGTGGTTGAG
This sequence comes from Pyrgilauda ruficollis, assembly GCF_017590135.1. NCBI lineage: Eukaryota > Metazoa > Chordata > Aves > Passeriformes > Passeridae > Pyrgilauda > Pyrgilauda ruficollis. Next base: position 952,127 of record NW_024511099.1, read on the forward strand.
ACCAGCATGGTACCCCCTAAACCTGCTTTGCTTTACTCTTGACCATTTTCTTATTTATTGAGGAACACCATCTGGGTTTTGAACCATGTGTGGTCTGCCTAGACAGATGGTTTAGGGCTGAGGCTCTGTGGGTTAGGAATATACTGCTTTGGAATTGCTTGGATTCATAAAAGCAAAGTTCAGGTGATTTCCTTGGGGAGTGTTTTATAATATCCTCGTGGGCTTTGCGTCACATCTGTTCAAGGCATCACAAAAGCACCTTTGCAAGAAGGTTTTGTATAATTTCAGGGTTTATAACTTTGTCACTGGCTTTATTCCTGTTCTGTTGAGTTTAATATCACCTGTTGACACAGGGACTCCTCTTGCTGTCAGTGCTTCATTAATTAACTGCAGGGACTGTTTGACATGGGTCACAGTGCTCAGTTTGTTTTTAGCCTGGCCAGCCTTGGGCTAGTGCTAAGGAATGCAAGAGGGCCTGACACTGCCCTCCTTCTGACTGTTTGCCCAGTTACAGTGTTCTGCAGAACCCTCTTCCTGCTTTGAAAATCAATTATATAGAAGTGCACCTTTATGCCACTAGTTCTTTTTTGTAGCCCTTCAGGGAAAGAGGCTGTGCATTGCAGTGCTCTGGAGTGAATCTCATCAGATTTGTAAATCTTGTGAGGGTAAGAACTCTTCTTTGTGTGTGGTGAGGGAAGGAAGTGGAAATCAGTCACTCTCTGGAAAAGCTTTATACTTTACTCCTTAAAAAATACAATACTGGCACCTGCAAGTACAAAAAAAAATCCCATCAAAACTTGATCTTTCGGATAGTTTTGAACCTGCAAATGTCAACAGTGGTGAAATATCCTTAGCTTTGCAGATCAGCAGTAGAATAAAACTCTGCATTGCTCATGAGGAGTTCTGCCCAAAGGTGTGAAGTGCAAGAAGGGGGGATGTTCCAAAGGCTGTCCCAATGCCTGTCCCTAGAAACTCTGCAGAGGAAGAGAGGTGGGGGATGATTCCACTGATTCCCTGTTGTTGTCTAAAGGGCTGTGGCAGTGCAGACAGAGGACTCTTGGGGACAGTGTGACTGTGAAGATGTCTAAGCCAGAATCCCGTTATTCTTTTGATGTCCCAAACATCTGCATCGATTTTGCAACTCTGAATGAGGATGATGTGCACAATGCAGACTCCTGGTTTGGTAAGTTGCTTCCAACTCCTTGAGGTGTTTCCTCGTTGGATGACACCTTGGTGTGATCCTTGTTTTGGGCCTGGCTTCTGTGCCAATTAATCATGGTGTTAACTGCATAATTCATCATGCATGACGTTTCTTGTGTTGTTTTTTTGTATTTAAATGTTGTCATCTGTAACTTGCCTTTCTTAACCTCATAATGATATTCTGGGGTATTGTTAACAATTCCTGACAATGTGTATGGTGAAAATCTTTCTCTCCTTACAGATGAAAAAGCCAATCTGGAGAATGTGCCTCCTGCAGAAAATCTGGCAAACGTCTCACACTGCAGCCCTGGTTCTTCAAAGCCTGATGTTTTTCTGCCTTCTGTCCCTTCACAAGAAGTAGCAATGAGTAAGCTGGCATGGTGTGGCAGGGAGGGAATAAATTTTACCTGCTTTTCACTGACAAAATAGAAAGGCCTCTGTCTGCCTTTTGTGGGGCCATCTTCATAAACTCTTATCTGCAAGGTCTTTTTTTAAAATGTGTTTTTACTTGTTGTTGTTCTGTATATGTGTGTATAGATGAGCTGACCCTTGCCCCTTTCTCAGGTGAAAGCAATGGTGAAGCAGAATGTGCCCAGGGCAACACGGTCCCTCAGAATATCGTTGGGTCCCTGGCAACCTGGAGAGCTGCTGCCCCTGCAGAGGCCCCTCAGAGGTGAAATATTTGTGTTCAGTTTGTGCAATGATTGATGATGGTGTAACTAAGCAGGTCCTTGCTCTCAGGATCTGCAGTTCTAAGCTGTTCTTGGGGCATCCTGTGGGGCTGGAGTTCTCCAACATGGAGATGGTGCACTGGGACATCTGATCTGCTGGCTAGGCTGGAGGGGCAGTCTCTAGGGTGGAAATGTAATGCAGTGTCTCACATACTTGTCAAATGAGACTCGGCAGCACCAGGAGCTTCTGGAATGTGAGGATATCTGAAACTGAGATGGCTTATAAAGTTTCTTTGTTTATATCTGCCTGACTTGGGCAGAACTCATTCTTGATATGAATGCAAGCTCTGCGTGCTCATAAATAGCAAAGAATATTTAGTTTATGCATTGTTAAATTTTAATAAATCATGCTGTGTTTGGATTGTTGTGTTAAACACAATTTGTGTGGTAGAGTTAGGGGATGCACTGGCATGAATGTGTTATCCAGGTCAGGTGTGTCCTCAGATCTATGGGAAAACTGACTTCTGCTTTATGTTCTACTCTAGACCAGGCAGGAGACTTGCTACAAAGCAGGGGAAGACCCAGCAGCGCAAGCAGCCAGGCAGAATCAAAGCAGAGAGAATTGCTAATGCCCTGGATAATAAGGAAGATGTTCCACCCTTGAAGAAAATGAGACTGTATGTCATCCAAGTCCTTCTGTTTAGGGTTGGGAAAAGGGACACAACTATTTCTTTGGAAAGGGTTTCTGCCTGTCTGAGACAGTCCTTACAGGAAGGTTAGGGGGTAGTGGCTGGAATTGGTTGCTGATACTGGTTTCATGAACAAGAAATGGCTGTAAATGCTGAAGGAATTGCTCTGTTTGCAGGTGAAGATGTGAATTAAATAAGCATGGGCTTCTTCACCTTCTTACTCAGTGTCTGTCAGCTTTAAATTTGTCTGAACTTATCCGTCCAGAAGTCATCAGGCAATCATTAGCTATGAAAGAGTCACAGCTAAAATATTTCTCAAATTAACTTAACCACTAAAGTATCATATGGTGATAAGCTTGAGGTCAGGAAATTGAAGTGTGATCTTTGAAACACTGCTGTATCTCAGTGATCTACAGTGTACCTCCCTTCTCCAGAAAAGTTCCAAAAACTCAGTAATTCATCTTCCCTTCTGCAGCCTTAGAGTACCAGAGAAAGCTGGATGGTCTGTACCTGGGCCTGGGGTGAGGTAAGGCCAGCCTGGCATACCTTAGACCTCACCAGGTGTTGGGATCTTATGCATGGTGGTGAGAGCTGCAGGTGGTAATTTATTTAGAACACAGTTCTAAATAAACAACTAACAACTTTTTCTCCTAGTTCTGGTAGCAGAGAGAAGGCAACAGAAGTATCCACAAAGAAAGAGCCCCTGCAGGATCCTGACCTCTCTCCAGGGAGAGGGAAAAGCAAACAGACCATGCCCTCCACGCCAACAATGTTGAAGTACGTGGCTTTCTTGTGACTTGTGTGCTAATCACAGTTGATTTAGGTGACAGTCCTGGCTGAGTGTTTTCAGCTTCAACTTAGCATGTGATGGTATCACATTTAGTAAACACTGGGTCAAGGCAACAATATTAGGATGAAATGTACTTCACCAACTGAACCTCTGCACTGGAAAGCTTTTGCTTTTCTTTTGAGGAAAAAGTTGTTCTTCCTAATGGATCAAGAATGCACACAGCTAACAGGTCTGCAGAATAGCAGCTAGCTGTGAGATTTCTTGAACAAACAAAACCCAAGCAGATCTCTTCTAAAGATGTTTTTATAACTGGTGATGCTCCTGCAGTGAGGCTGGAGATAAGCCACAAACATCATGCTAATAACCAGGGAAGCAGAAAGGTATATCTTAGTTTTTAATGTGCTTATGCAGGAGGACCAAACCTTCTAGCAAGCCAAAGAGTACAGAGGAGCAGGAGCTGGAAAAGATGCAGCAGTTGCAGCAGGAGGTTATGGAGCTGCGGAAGAAGAACGAGGAGTCTCTGAAAGCAGCTATTGCTGGAGCAGGTGGGCTCTGCCTGAACTGCTGAGTGAGGCTGCATTGGGCTCAGCTGGAGAGTGCTGCACAGAGCTGTGCAAGTACCTTTGAAAACAAGCATTTCATACTTTGCAATAAATATTAGGAGCCATTTAATGTAGATCAGCCCCTAAACTGCCTGGAAACAGGTGGGTTTGGGTTATGTCATGTTTTGAAATGTTAAAGATGAGTTCTCTAAAAATTTACCTAGTTGTTAGAAATTGGTTTTTTTTTTTTATTTCCACAAATCGTACCCCACAGCAAAAGTCTTCCAGTCCTTACATGTCCTTTTTCTCTAGGACAACCCATAAAGAAACCTGTTGGTCAAGTAACAAAGCCAATTAATTTCCACTTCTGCACGGAGGATAGGATTAAACAGAATGCAGAAAACCAGCCTGGGAATGAGTACAAGGAGCTGGATTTTGCAGCAGTCCTGAGGAAGCATCCTCCTTCTCCGGTGAGAGCCAGAGTATTGCCAGCACTCAGCTCACTGATTCTTGCCATCACCTCCCTGCTGCTTGTGCAATGCTTGGGCTGATACCCACAGAGAGGTTACCACAGGAGGCAGGTGCTGTGCAAATGTGACTGCAGACTTCCTGTGTGTCTGTGTTGCCACAAGACTCCAAAGAAACCTTGTGGAAAAAGAGCCCTTTAAGAGCCCTTCAGATCGTCCAGTCTTTCCACTTTGTGCTTTAATCTGCTCGATACAGTTTCCCAATATAACTTGTGCATTTTCAGACTGTTGACTCTTGTGCTTAATGTGAGGTGTTATCTTCTTTGCAGTGAGAGGAAGGGACAGATACTGTGTGTCAGTGGGGAAGGGAAATGTCATCAAAACCTCCTGGCCATACTGACTGTGGTTTTCTGTCTCCAGGTGCGAATGCCAAAGGGACACACTGTCCCCAAACCTTTCAATCTGTCCCAGGGAAACAAAAGAAAACTTGAAGAAGCCACAACAGAATATGTGTCCTTTGCTGAGCAGGTAGAAGCATTCCAAAAACGCACACCCCCTCGTTACCATTTGAGGAGCAGGAAATCTGAGGAAGGTGAGTTGTCCTGGCCGTGTCCACAGACATTGATGGTAGAGCAAGAGATGCTTTGACTACTCTGAGCAAATGGCCTGTGTCTGTTGCCTTGCCATTAACTGCTGGTCTCTGTGACTTGAAATTGTAGGCTCAGTTTCAAGAAAGCCGATGAAGGCTCGGCCCACAAACCCCAAAACACCAGTGCTGAGAACAAAGCAGCGCTTGAGACCTGTCACCTGCAAAACTGCTGCAGAGTTAGAAGCAGAGGAAGTAGAGAAAATTCAACAGTAAGTAAGGGCTTACTCTAGTCCTCCAGGGGATGATTGTACCACTCTGGAAGTATTTTTCAGGTACCAAAATGTCACTTTTCTGGAATACCCTTTTTGTGTGAAAGAATGAGTAGCATACACCATTGAGATTCCTTTAGGTTCTTTATAATTCTTTAGCTCTGATTGTAGGGGAGTGAAATATAAACAATTAATTTTGAAGAACGTGCTCTTAGGATAGCTGATCTTGGGTTGAGTACAGCTTATGATGAGTAAAGCAAACCCAATATAGCAATGCAGCCTGCACACACTTCCAAACTTGCCTGTAGGCAAAGGTTTGGATTTCTAGGAAAACAATCCACAAGATTTTCCTTATTAATCTTGCTGTTTTGAAGGCAAAGGAAGAATTGCTAACTACTACTAGAGCTGCACACTAACATACAATGTACAACTGGTGACTGTCTCCATTATTCCTGCATAGGTACAAATTCAAAGCACGAGAAGTCAATCACAAAATCTTTGAGGGTGGGCCACTCCTGCCCAAGAAACCCCCTCTGAAGAAGCTCACTCAACCCATCGGCTTTCAGCTGGAAATAGAAAAAAGGATTCAGGAGCGTGAGAGTAAGAAGCAGCAGGAGGAAGAGCGCTTCGAATTCCATTCCAGGCCATGTCCCACAAAAATCCTGGAGGATGTTGTGGTAAGAAGTTTAATATCACCCAGGCTTAGGAATTGGTTGCAATGAGCTTCAAAATGTTTGTAGCTATGTTGCATTATGTGTTTAATGATCTCAGTAAACAGTGTCTGTCATTAGGTAAGAACCTCAGTAGGTACATCCTGTGCTGTCAGGTTGTTTCTCTGAGGCGTTTTCTTGGCACTTGGCCTTGGGTAACTCCTTACTGGCTTTTCTGAACAGGGTGTTCCAGAGAAGAAAGCACTTCCTGTTACAGTCCCCAAGTCTCCAGCCTTCACCTTGAGAAGCAGGACCCGTGTGTCTGGCAGAGAGGAGGAAAAGGTAACAGTTGTGACAAGGCTGGAGCCAGGCCCAGTTCTCACTGTGGTGCCTGCTGTGCCTCTGGATGTGGGTGGGATGCTCTGGGGCTGGAAGCTCCTTCCTTCCCTCCTGTGAGCAGTTCCTCCAGTGGTTACCTTTGTCTGTGCTCTTCACTTGAAACAATCTGGTTATTGCTACTCATTTTACAGGAACTGAATTCTCATTAAAAATGAAATAATTTCAATGCTAGGGCACTGATGAGGGTTTCTGAGGTGTTGCTGCTATAAATGAGGAAGGTGAACTGCTTATGTTTCTCATTTTTTCCTATTCTGTCACTAAGGCAGATATTACACGTGACCTTTCTTCTCCCTGAGGTGGGGAGCACGATTCTGAAAGCTTCACATACTTCTTCCTTTCCTCCTTGTCAAGAGGATCTTAATTACACTCTGATTTATTCAAATCATTTGAGTACTAGAATTGACTGTGGTTTCAAAAAAAGGAAGAATTGGGCCTGTGGTTCAGGATGCCAGTAAATTGGTGCTTCTTGGATTCCTAATTTTTGCAGTGTCCACTGTTTGATAAGGGGCACAGCAGGGTCATACAAAGGAGCTCAATCAAAGCTCTTTGTGGCTTTGCTTGGCAGGATTTGCAGCCTATACAAAAGTAAAAAATCAGCTCCTAATGCTAATATCCTTTTAGGAAAAAGAGGATGTGGCTGTGATCAAAGCTAATCCTATGCCACATTATGGAGTGCCCTTCAAACCCAAAATGCCAGAGCAGAGGCACGTGGAAGTTTGCCCCTTCTCTTTCGATGCCCGGGACAGAGAGCGACAAATACAAAAAGAGAAAAAAATAGAAGAACTACAGAAGGAAGAGGTAAGAATTAAAAGCTACCTCGGATTCCACTCCTTCAGTAAAAAGAGTGTGATAGGATTTGCTGTTGTCTATTAAACTTCCAAGGAAAGGACAAGAAATATTTTGAGTTGTTTATTTCAGGTGCCAAAGTTCAAAGCGCTGCCTCTGCCTTACTTTGACGAAGTTAAACTGCCAGAGAAGAAGGTCAAAACCCCAACTCAGCCTGAACCATTCCATCTGCAGGTGGATGAACGGGGAGCTGCCAAGCTCCAGAGCTGGAAACAGCAGGTAGGATGAAAAGGGTAATGGGAATGACCAGACTTAAATCAGCTGGTGGAGTTGTGGTTGACTAGAGAAACTGTCCTCCTTGAAGTGAATCAGTAGCTGAGTTGGAGCAAGGAATTTTTCTGTACTTGGCATGAGACTTATGCTATTGGGTTAAGGATTGGTCAATGGTTTGTTTTTATTTTTCTCACTTAATGGTAAATTATGGGATTTACCACAATTGTATGAACAGCTGTGGGGCATTTTCTAAGCAGCAGCTCTGTGCAGCTGAATCTCTTTGCTGGCTATTGACAAAAAAATAATGCACTGCTTTTCTCATGTGAAGTCTGCAGTGGACACCTGAAACTTTCTTCAGGCTATCTTTTGGCAAAGCAACTATCGTGCAACAAGTGACACCAATTTTTTGCTTTAATATAGTTTTCTATGGAAATTTTTTGACTGAGTCAGCATGGGTTTTCTAGCATAGGGAGTGCTGGAGTCTGGGTCAGGGGGGAGATGGTCTCTTTCTGCCTGGCACTTGACATGCTCTCTTCTCTTGCAGCTTGAAGAAGACTTGAAAAGGCAGAAAGAGGCAGCATGTTTTAAAGCTCGCCCCAACACAGTGATGTACCAGGAGCCTTTTGTGCCCAAAAAGGAACATAGGATACTCTCAGGTAGAGTTGCAAGTACTGCTACATGGGCTTGGCTGACAGCTCAGAACTGAGGCAATTAAGTGGTGTTTTTCTGGCTGTTGCCTCTTCTTCATCAGCACAGCCAATAGAGCCTTGCATTTAATCAACTAATTGCCTAACAGCTTGTGTCCCCTGGGAGCAGGGGGATTTCCTCTCCACCCCCTTGTTCTGCTCCAGCATGGCAGCTGTATTTAGAAGCTCTGCTGCAATTGGCAGATGATTGATGTGTGCCAGCTCAGGATAAGGGTACTGAGAATGTGAGGAGCTCCCTGCAGAGACAGCTGGCATTTCTGCAGTGCTGTCACTCTTTCCCTCCCGTTTCTAGTGAGATGAAGGCATTTACTGCTTGGGTAGGCTGAGATTTGTAGAGCATAAAACCAGCCAAAAGCTTGTTTGTACTAACAATTGTGTGCTTGCTCCCTCCCATGAGAACACCCATGACGGGGTGACGTCTGCATTAACACTGCTCACGTCTGGGAGTAAAGTTTTCTCTTTTCCTGAAGCCTGGAGGTATCTCCTAACCACCCTTGCCAAGGGGAAGCTCTCCAAAGGGAGGCTTCCGTTGACTTTAGTGCTGCTCTTCTTTACCTGACTGTCTTTGAACCAATGTTATCTCCTCTATTTCTAAACTTAGAGAGCCTTTCTGGTTCTGTAGTTCCTGAAAGCTTTGAGCTGGCAACAGAAAGAAGAGCAAAAGAACGGCAAGAATTTGAAAAGCGATTGGCAGACGCAGAAGCCTTAAGGGAGAGGTATGAGGAGAAGATCAGGCAGGAACAAGAGGAGCGTGAAAAGGAAGAAGTTGCTAAGCTAAGACAAGAAATGGTAAGTGAGCTGTTTCTGAGCAAGGGCTATAAAGTAACCCAAAGGAATGTGGGATTATCCTTATGGAGCTAATGTCACAGTTGAGCTGTGCTAAAACTGCCTTTTCAAGGTTCCCATTTGCAAATTGATGACTCACTAACTTCACAACTGCTTTTAAAAAACCAAACCTACAAAACCATGCAAACAAAGAAGGCAGCTGTGTTGAGATGGATGAGTTTTGGAGCTGCACATGTGTAGTTATCAAAGCAGAATGATCTTAGTAAAACTCACAACCCTAATGTGTGCTGTGCATTTTCCCACTATCTTGCTCCAGTGCCCAGGGTAGAGTGTGGTGGTCTCAGGCAGATGCCTGCCTTCACCTCATCTACAGCTCACCTGCAAATTTCAGCTTCATCATAACTGCAACCATTTGCTTTGTTTTGCCCTTGCTTATATTTATTTTTCCACAGGTTCACAAGGCAAACCCAATACGCAAATACCGCAGCCTAGAGGTGAAGTCCAGTCACCAACCACTGACTGTGCCAAAGTCTCCCAACTTCTCAGACAGATTCCGATGCTGATGAGCATCCACGTGACAACTGCTGGGAGATCCCATCCCTCTCCATTCCCTTGGCAGGAGAGAGGGAGCAATTGTTTTTCCATGACTGCTCAGTTTGAACTCCTATGCTTGGTTTCATTGTTGTACTGAGTAGTTAAACTCCACCTGAGCCCGTGGCATTTCAGCAGTGCCTCCTGGCCTTGCTGTGTATCCAGACCCCATCTTCTCTAGAGACTAAACCAAGTTTTGATCTTGCATACAGATATTGTGTACCTAACTAAATAAAAATTCCTAATCTGCTCGCTGTCTCTGGCTAGTGGGCTGAAGCCCTTTCCTGCAGAAGAGTTTTTGATAAAGACTGGCCACACAGATGTGTGCATCTGGCAGAGCTGTCTTGTGTTTTTACACTAAGTGCTATTTTCAAGTGTCTATTTTTTAGCATTTTAGTCTACATTTAGCTTGAATTGTGTTAAGTGAGGTTCCTTCAAGCCAGTGTAGCGCGGGTCTGGCCTTCTTTGTTGATGTTTAGATGACCACAAATATAAATCTTGCCCACGCTTAAAAGTAGTTCTTTGTGTATATTAGAGTATTAAACCATCTTGATGTTTTATACCTGAAGTCCTGTTTGGGGAACCATTTATCTGGCAAGTGGCTTGCTGTGAGCTGCTGCCCCAGCTGCTGCCAGTGCAGGTCTCTTGGCTACAGAGCCATCAGCATCTCTGGCTAGTTTGGGCAGCAAGCAGAGCTAAACATAGCTCGAGTGCTCAAATGTGCTGGAGGACAAAACTGCTGGCATTATGAAGAGTGGACACATCTAGATTAAAGTTTTAACAATTATTTCTTACTTAGTATTGTGCTCTGATTTCTTACCTTTATATTTTCCTGAAATACCTGCTCACACCCATGAGCAGGGCTACTTGTGTTACTTAGTAGAGAGGGGGGAAAAGGGAAATTTAGAATTAATTTGTCCTAACTGGACAAACTTTCTTGTTTGTTGGTTATGGAAAACATTTGCTTTCATTTCTTCTGAACTGGGATGCTGTCGAAGTATTTCCAGTGTGTGTAGCTTTTGTTCAGATTTTTGGGTGAAAAAGAGAGTTCAAACTAGATGTTAGAGTCTACCTAAGGGGGTGCTTAGAGATGCTGTCTCATTCTTGCCAAAGTGCATCAAGCAATTGCTATTTTACTCCTAGACTGAAAGAAGTAACAGAGGAAGAAAGTCCTTAGAGACCTAAATTCCAAGATGAACATTTATTAGACCCAAGGGATGATGTTTCTGCAGGAATTCTCCTAAAAAGTGTGATGCTCAAGAGATGTCATTGCAGAACAGCTGGGGTCTCTATGGGAGTGTTTCCAAGAGCACCAGCCTCAAACTTCAGTGCTGGGATTAAAAGAGGAAAAGCCACCCACACTGAAATACAAAGAATCTTCAAAAAAATTAATGTTTTTATGCAGTTAGTGACTGAGGAGCTGGAGAGTGAGAGGCTTGGGGGAAGTAGGTTGGTACTGAAGGATGAATGACCCAGTGGCAGTGTGGGTTCTTGGAAATGGTGAGCTCAGACACGGCTCCATTTTGCTCAAGTTTCAGCTTGTCCTTCCCTTCTCTTGAGGATCTTTGTGTAGCTGTGGCAGAGGTTGACCCAAAAGCTTGATCTAATCACCCAGTCTGCCTTCAGCCACATTTTTCTGACTTTGCTGATAGCCCTGTGTCACTAAGCTGAGAGTTACAGGACAGCCAGAAAAAAACTGCTGTCACTGCTGCTGTGACAATTTGCACAGCAAATGTGGCTGGAGCACAAGGAACATGTCAGCATCCTCTTCTTGAAAATGAAAATCCATGAGGATCTGACCTGTCTGCCTTAACCCCATTTCTGTCATGGTGGGGCTGTTCCCTGTGACCTGCTACTGGCTGGGGACATCACAGAGCCTCAGATGTTTTTTCCTCGAGTGCCAGCTCTGGAGAAGGCAGCGTGTGGGCAGCAGAAGGAGCAAATATTTATGATGAGTCAGGGGAAGCTGGAATGATGATGAGCTGCTGAAGAATGTGAAGGCAAGCAGGATCATGAGGCCGTGGAACTGGAGCAGCCACTGATCCCTGAAGGATGGAGCAGCTGGATTTCCCTGATGGCCCTACATGGCCTCTTCTGCCTTGAGGAAGGGGTTGTGTGCCTGACAGCTTGGCAGTATTTTTTCCCCAATGGTATCATTTGGGTCTAAGAAAAGACATTACATCTTCCCCCCAGACATGGCCTCTTGTATTCCCCATGCACTGCAAACAGGGGCCGGAGCCTCAGGCAGCTGTGCCTCCAAGGGTCTGGGGTGTTTGGATGAGCTTGGAGTCACCCACCAGGTTCTCACGGGCTGGGGTGTGGGACCTGTTCTCTTAGTTAGGAGGGAAGTGCTGACATGGTGGGAAAACTGCTCTAGTGTACAAAGTATAAAAATCATGTCCTGAAGGAGCTGGATGTTGGAGAGGATGGGATTTGGCCAAGGCTTCAGCAGGAAAAGGGTGGCAGGTGATTTTTCTGCTGGGGAGAACAAATTTATAGGATGGGATCAACAGACTGGAATTTAACTAAGTGCTGTTGCAGCACCTCCCTTTAGAGTCAGGGTAGGTTAAGAAACTGATGTAAAATCTATATTCTCTGTGTGGATTTTACAAACAAAATTTTTGTATTCCAGTACTCAAAGTTCATCACCCTTATGTGCATGCCTTGAGAGCAAGGATTGGGAGGAGGAGAGTGGAGATCTGGGCACAAAATCTTCCTCTGCTCTTCTAGTTGGGCTGTACTCAATTTGTCATCAAAATAATTTGCTGAACACAGACTAGGGCTGGAACTTAAAGGCAGACAATATTTTCCTGGACTTTCATGTTGATTGCAAGATCAAATTATCTGGTGAATAAATTCTTAAGAAAAGGCTTGATGATGCTTCTCCCTTCTGCCTCCACTGGGAAACCTTTGCAGCTGCTTGTGTGACCTGGCCTGAACCTGGCAAGAACTCCTGGATCTGGGCAGGTCCTGCTGCTGCTGCTGATGGCCACATCGCTCTGGATGCTCTTTTGATGAGGCTGGGATTTTTCCTTGTTTTTCCCATCATCTTGCTGACACCTGTCATGACACCATGGCAGCTCGTGGTGGAAGCCCTGGTTCTGATGGAAGCAGTTAAGCCAGACAGCCTGGCTGGTTTGTGTTTCAGCAGCATGGCTGGGATTCAGGTGGGGATGTTGTTCAGCCTTCCCTGCTGCTCGATTTAGCTGAGGTGTAGGGTTTCCCGGGAATGGGCCGGCTTTGGCCCCGCGGAGCCTCCCTTCCCAGGGTAAACGTAAAGGTTAAAGTGTGCTGCCGCAGTTGTGACAACGGCGTCGCCAGGGAACGGCGTGCTTGAGGCGCTGCCAGATAGCCCCAGGACAGGCTGTTTCCCAGCGGCAGCCAATGTAGGCTCTGGCTTAAGTTCCTGAATGGGAAGGGAGAAAAAAAAAAGCCCAAGCCCAGGCTGAGAAGCCTGGGTGGTGGCTGGTTTGCAGAGCCCCAGGGCACTGTGCTGCTCCTTGGGCGTGTGGTTTTGGACCAAGGCATCTGAAATCCTGGAGTGGAACAGATACTGCCCTTCAATTCCACAATTCCTTCTTCCCAAAGGTCTGATTTCAGCCTATTTCTCTCTGCCCACAAATGAATTTTATATGTGCTAGTGCCAAGCCATGGTCCCCCACTGCCTGTGGAAGCCATGGCTCCCCAGTACCCGCACCCAGGGCTTTGCTTCCTCGCCTTGTGCCAGGGATTTGTGCCCAGACCAACCTTGCTCCCAGGGAGCGTGGAAGATTGCAAGCATCCTGGGAAGGCTGGCTGGTGTCCAGTTGCTTGCTCCTGCTCTCCTTGGAGAATTTTATCCCAGTGTCCATCACACCAAGAGCTCCAAGGGGGCTGTGGGGCACGGCTCTGGCTCATGGGCTCCTGCCTCGTGCTTGGGCATGGATGTGCTCCTTCCACCTCGGGTTTGCCAGGAGGGTGCAGAGCCAAAGGCTGGCGGAGTGGTGGCAGTATGTGCCTGAAGTGACACTGGTGGCCTCCAGGTGCCTGGCAGCCCTCAGCTGGAGGAGAGAGGCAATTCCAAACTGTATGTTGGCGATGACAGTCGATGGGCAGAGGCCCCACTGGCCAGGCACAGCATCTGGCCAGTCATTGCTGGCTGTGGCCCTGCAGAGGCCAAGGTGGGGGACTCCCACTCATCACAGGAGTGGTGGCTGTGCCAGGGCTGGGTAGCGTGTGTGTCATTGTCACCAAGAACTGTGGCTGCTGGTGATGCTCCAACCTCTGCTTGTACCCAACTGCATCAACACGTCAGTGAGCTGGAGCTGTGTGCCTGCTCCTGCATTATGCCTGCTCGTGCTCATCACATTCCAAGCCCTGCCATGGATTTCAGGAAAGGAGCTGGCCTGGTTGAAACCACAAATCCCAGCTGTGAAGGCTGGAGGAGGACAGCTCCATATCTGCTCAGGAGTCTCCAGCTGTGTCCCACTGAGCAAGTGTTGCTCTTGCATTGAGGTGTTGATGGTGGTTGCCTCAGGCCAGGGCAGGGACAGGTGGGACAGCAGCACCTCAAGGACAGAGGAACAGCTGTGCTCCCATCCTGGCTTTTCTCAGTTTCAATGCCACACGTGAACCACTGGCAAAGTCTGACCCCAGGCCATGGTACACAGATGCTGGTGGCTCACGGGAGCTGGGATTTGCCAATGAGCAAAGAGCAGCAGCACTGCCTGAGCAGTGTTGGTCCTCCTGAGAGGTGCTGCAGGCAAAGTGAGCACTGCTCTTGGAGGTCAGCTGCTGCTTGTTGGTTGACTCAGCTCCATCATGGATGGCACTGGCCAGGGCAGCCTCCCCACCTCCTTTGCTGCTGCAGCCTCCAGCCCTGCCACAGGTAAGGTTTAAACTAAGGAGAAAGCAAAGCAAGGTTTAAGCAGCCAGGTTTGGTGTCTGGCAGGACCTGAGCTTGGTGTGGCTGTGGGAGGCAGGACCAGGCTGGCAGCTGGCAGGGGCTGAGGCTGGAGGAGCTCAGGGTAACCTCAGCCTCCCCGGGGGCACCTGGCCAGCCTGGGCCTGGGGAGAGTCACACTCCTCCAGCAAATGCCAGGATTCAGCCCCACGCAGTGCCTGAGGTGCAGCACCCCAGAAAGAGCTGGCAATGCCTGTGCAGCACCCATACACAGCACAACCCCTCTGGAGCCTCTGTTTTTTTCCCTGATTCTCAAAACACTTGATTTTGCAGAAAGTCTTTCAGCTGGTTCCCAGGGAAGGCTGCAGCCAGTGGCCAGTGCCCAGTTCCCAGCTGCTGTCACCTTCATCAAGGCCCAGTGTCAGTGCCCCGAGGTGCCACATCATACCCACAGAGCACAGGGTCCTTTGGAGCTGCCCTCCCAAAGGGCCAGTGCCAGTGGGCAGAGCTGGCCACAGCTCACCAGCCCAGGGACCAGCACCATCACCAGCTGCTCCTGGCCACCATCCCCATGGGTTGGCCAGTGGCCACCTTGTGTCACATGTGGGCACCTTGGAGGGCCTTAGCCTTAGCCTGTACCCTGTCCAGCTCACCCAGGCCACCCCCAGGGGACGGTTTTGGGGTGCCACTGTGTCCAATGCCAGCCCTCCCTGTGGTGCTGTGCTGGAGCAGGAGGCAAGTCTGTCCCTGCCCCTTGTCTGCGTGTCCCCAGCCCACGGGGGACAGGCCAGAGTGGCGTGTCCTTTGAACGGGCTCCAGCAGTAACAGGTGCTGGGAAAGGCGAAGTGGGCCGGCTCCCGCTGCTGTAAAGGATCCTCCTCTGCCCGGCTAATCCGGCTCCGTTACAGCCGCGGTAAAGAGGCTGCTCCCCGCGGCGCCGCCACAGTGCGGATGCTGCCCCCCTGACCGCCCGCTGCACAGGACCCAGGTAACGGGGCCGGGGGGTCTCCACGGCTGCTGACTTGGGGCGTGGTGGTGGGGGGTCCTGCGGACAGTGGAGCCCCCAGCCCTGACAGGCACACCTCCATGCCCACGGGCTTCCTGCGCTGAGCTGTGGGATGTGGGAACGCTCTCCAGGGACTGCTCTGCTACACCTCCTGTCCCAGCAGACCAGCAAGCAACTTCCCTGTTACTGGGATGGTCGCTGCTGGGTTTATTCTGGGGCTGGGCTGTCCTGGCTCTGTCTCTGGCTGCACAGGGTGTTTTGGGACAGGGTGAGGAAAGATGACCGGGCACAGGAGGGCAATGGAGCCCAGGGCAGAACAGCGCAGGGGATTTGGGGATCAGGTGCAGGGCTGAAGGCCAATGCAGGTACAGGCACCAACAGGTCCCCTTGGTGGAGCTGGTTACCCCTGGGCAGGGGGCGAGCAGCACTGGCGGCTGCTGGGTGAGGGGGTCTGGGTGCCCCTGAGCAGACGGGGTTTGCCAGCATGGCTGGAGCTCCTGTGTGCTTCGGGGACAGCAATGGTGGGGCCGTGCCGGCAATGCTCACCTCTCCTGATCCCCACTGCCAGCCCGGGGCCAGAGCCGCTGTCTCCTGCCCTGCCACGGTGGGACGTGGCCTTAAATTGTCACCCCGGCCGCGCCGCGCTGGCTGTTTGCACGCCGGGGGCCCCGGTGACAGGTGCCGGGGTCAGGCCATCGATCAGTCACCGCGGGGCAGATATCGGGGCACAATGGGACGGTGCCGGCGCTGGTGGCCACGTGGGGTCCCTGGCTCGGTGCCACCAGCCCGGGAGCCGCGGGCTGGGCGGCGGGGGCACAGCTCATCCCTGCAGCAGCTCATCCCGGCAGCAGCAGAGCCGCTGCCCGGGTCCTGCCTTCCCCTCGTGTCCGGCCAGCCCTCAGCTGCCGCTTTCTCTCCCGCAGGAGCCCCGCCGAACCGGGAGCACCGCAGGGCAGCCGCCTCTGCCGGGAGTGTCCCATGGAGCAGGGGGGAAGCGCGGGCGGTGCCGACACCGGGGGGACCGGAGGCACGGCCCCCCCAGAAAGCGAGGGCAGCGCAGCACCCGCAGCCCCCCAGGCTGCCCAGCCCCAGGGGGGGACAGCGCCAGCCGCCACCGTGGCACAGGACACAGGCACGGATGAGCCTGGGCAGGAGAAGGCTGGAGGAGGAACGACAGAGCCGGGGCAGGAGACAGCCCTGGCTGCTCCAGAGCTCCAGGATGGACGGGAAGCAGCTCCAGGAGAGGAGGCTTCGGCTGTGCAGCGTGATGGAGGACTGGCAGCATCTGATGGAGGGCAGACAGCATCCCCCGAGGAGAAGGTGACAGCTGCCATTGAGGCCCAGGGTGTAGGGAAGGATGAGAAAGAGAGGCCTGGGAAGAAGAAAGATCCAGCTGCAGGGGAGGTCAAAGGAGGAAAGGCTTCAGATACTGCAAAGGCTGAGGATGGAGGGAAGGATGAGCCCGTGGAGGGGAATGGCCTGGCTGTAACTGAGGCACAGGATGGAGGAAAGGACAAGCCCAAGAAGGAGGAAGCACCTGGTGGGTCACAGGCTGAGAGTGGTGGAAAAGCAGAGTCCACTGAGGAGAAGGCTCTGGCTGCAGCAAACTCCAAAGGAAGGAAGGCAAAACCTGTGGAGGAGACAGCCTTGGCTGCAGGTCAGGCTCAGGATGGAGGCAAAGGAGAGCCTGCAAAGGAGAAAATCACAGTGGTTGCAAAACAGGAGGTCCCAGCCACTGCTAAAGCTCTGGATGAAGGGAAGCAAGATGCAAAGGCAGAGCAAGCCCCAGCTGATACCAAGCCTGCAAAGGAGAAAACCACAGCTGCTGCAAAGGAGAAGGCCCCAAATGCTGCAAAGGCTCAGAATGGGAAGAATAAGGTAGTAACGGCAGAAAAAGCCCCAGCAGTTAAAAAGGCTCCAGATGGAGGCAAAGAGGAGCCCACAAAGGAAAAGCCTCCAGCTTCAGTGAAGGAGAAAGCCATAATTCCTGCAAAGGAGAAAGCCCCAGATGCTGCTAAGGCTCAAGATGGAGAGAAGGCAGCAGCAAAGGCAGAGAAAACAACAGCTGAAAAAATGGCTCAAGGTGGAGGAAAAAAAGAGCCTGAAAAGGAGAAGTCCCCAGCAGCTGTGAAGGTGCAGGATGGAGGGAAGAAAACTGCAAAGGTGGAAAACTCCACAGTTGCATCAAAGGCTGGGGATGAAGGGAAAGAGTCTAAAAAGGAGAAGATCCCGGCTACTGCAAAGGCTCAGGATGGAGGGAAGAAAGCTGCAGAGGTGGAGCCTCCCACACCTGGAGCAGAGGCTGGGGACGGGGCTGTGGAGCCCACGGAGGCAGCGGCCATGGCTGCTGTGAATGCTCAGGGTGAAGGGGAGGAAGTGTCCAAGGGGACAGAGGGACAGCCACCAACGATCCCTGAGCCCCCGCGCCCGGCTCTGCTGCAGAGCCTGAGCTGCCCGGCTGCCTGCCACAGGTACCCACACCCTGCTGGGCTGGGGGGATCCCCCTCGCTGCTCCAGGGAGCCCTGGGTCTCTGGGTGCTGGGCTCGGGAGCTGCTGCCTGGGCTCTGCTCACCTCCCACTCCTGCTTCCAGGGAGGAGCAGCCCTGGGCAGAGGTGGCAGAGATGGAGACAATAGAAGAGGAGACCACGATGGTGGAGTTAAAAGAGGGTCTGACAGAGCCTGGCTCTGGCCCACCAGCCTTGGGGGACCTGCAGCCCCTGGAGCCCCCCGGCACCCCTCTGGAGAGGACATTGCCCAGTGCCACAGGGCAGCCCCCGGATCCTGCTGGGGTGGCAGAGCAGCCTGGACCTGGGTTGCAACCATCTTTGACAGAGGCAAAGCCACCCCCCAGCCCCTACCTCACCCCTGATTTTGGGAAGGAGGACCCTTTTGAGATTTTGGGTAAGGCCATGAGGTACCTGCCTTTTCCTTTTCCCCCGGACGCTCTGTGGAGTGACAGCCTGGGAACCCCTGGCCCTGCCTGCTGCCCACACTGCCCTCCGTGCTGCCAGCTCCTGTCCTTGGCTTGTCACCTGCCTGGTGGCCTCCGAGCTCCCCTTTCACTGTAAACAGGGCTAAATACGTCGCGTCCCCTCCTGGCCTGCTCTGGCCACACTGACTGTGAGGAAGAGGAGCCTGGAGAGTGACAGTGACTGCCTGGCAGGGGACAGCATGTCCTCATATCCTGCACCACTGTCCTTTTGGGGATGGCAGGGCTTGGGGGCAGCGGGTGCTTGTGGGGATCCTTGTGAGGCTGGGTCCTGCTCTGGCCTGGGAAAGGGTGGCTCAGGAATGTGTGCACGGGGTGCCCTGTGAGCGGGATCTGTCCTGGGAGGGTGAGCAGGAGGTGGTGGCATGGAGGGGGATTGGCCTGGAGAGGGTGACAGACAATGACATGGCCTGGAAAGGGTGAATGTGACATGTGGGTTGATGGGAGTGGCTGTCATCCAGTAAGGTGGGTGCCATGGAACAGAGTGCCATGGAGCAGGGTTGGTGCCATGCAGCAGGGCATTGCTGCGGGCAGTAGCGAGGGACCCTTCAGGGGTTGCTGCATTATCCAGTGCATCCCCAGCACACAGCCCAGCACTCGGTACCTGGCCACATCCTGCACCCACAGCCTTGGCTGGGTGCCTGTCTTCACACCAGGGCAGCTCGGGGTACCCAGAGCGGGGTCCCCTGGACAGCAGATTCCCTTCTCACCTCACCCTTTGTCTTTGGCAGACGATGTCCCTCCGCCGCCAGCGCCCTTCGCTCACCGCACCGTCACCCTGCGCTCCGCCAGTGTCAGCCCCCAGTTCAGCCTCAGCTCCAAGGACATCCTGGGGGGGTAAGGAGGGGGCCCAGTGCTTCTCCTGGCACTGTCCCAAGCTGCCCTCCAGCCTTGGACAGTGGCCTTGCGTTGGTGGGACTCCTCTGGTCATGATGGGTGGGTGCCTCGGGCAGAGCAGCAGCCCAGCGCGGTGTGAGGGTCCCCAGCAGCCTGGGTGGCTGATGGTGAGGGCACTTCTCCCTCTCTCCCTTCCTCCTTCCCTCCACAGGGGCAAGTTTGGTGAAGTTCACACGTGCACAGAGAAGGAGACGGGGCTCAAGCTGGCAGCCAAAGTGATCCGGAAGCAGGGAGCAAAGGACAAGGTCTGAACGACGCCGGGCAGGTGGTGGCAGTGTTACACTCCGTGTGCCCCTGGTGTGGGGACACAGCCTGTCCCAGTGGCACAGCCAGGGCTGACACCCCACTCTGGGGCTCCTTCTGCAGGAGATGGTGCTGCTGGAGATAGATGTGATGAACCAGCTGAACCACCACAATCTCATCCAGCTCTACGATGCCATCGAAACGCCGCGGGAGATCATCCTCTTCATGGAATTGTGAGTGCCTGTGCCTACCTTGGGGCTGTCCAACCCCAAAATGCTACATCCCACTCTGGCTCTGCTCAGCACCCCCGTGGTGGAGCTGGGCCAGAGCCCTCAAGAGGGCAAGGAGCTCTACTGGAGGATGGCTTGGGGCAGGGAGTCCCCCCAAAGTGACCCCATGTCCATCCCCATGCAGCGTGGAGGGTGGTGAGCTCTTTGAGCGGATCATCGACGACGACTACCACCTGACAGAGGTGGACTGCATGGTGTTTGTCCGGCAGATCTGCGAGGGCATCCGCTTCATGCACCACATGGGCGTGCTCCACCTCGACCTCAAGGTGCGTGGCTGGGGGTGACAGTGGCAGGGGTGACAGGAGGACACTGGCCAGCTGTGGCAGGGATGCCTATGGGTCAGCATTGCTCTGCTGTGGGTCAGCTGCAGGACCCACGGGCTGCTGGATCTGTGCAGTGGGGATGTCCTGTCTTGGTGGTGGGGCAATGGTCACCCTGTCCCCACAGCCTGAGAACATCCTCTGTGTCGCTGCCACTGGGCACATGGTGAAGATCATCGACTTTGGGCTGGCTCGAAGGTGAGGTTTTCTTTCAGCTCTGTCTCTCCTCCCTGTTCCCCTTCCACCCTTCATCTCCATGAGCCTTTGTGTACCAGGACCTGCTCTAGGCCATTATTTTGGCCATGGCGCTCCCTGACTAGCTGGGGACGGCAGCATCTGCTGAGAGAGGGGCAGTGGTTTGGGGGAGCAGCCTGTCCCCCTTCTGCTGACTTGCACCCCTCCTCGGCTGCAGGTACAATCCCAATGAGAAGCTGAAAGTGAACTTTGGCACCCCTGAATTCCTCTCCCCTGAGGTGGTCAACTACGAGCAGGTCTCCTACACCACAGACATGTGGAGCATGGGCGTCATCACCTACATGCTGTAAGTCAGGGCTGGGCAGGGGCTGCCCGTGCCATCTGGGGAGCTGTGGTGCTGGGGCACAGCTCCCCTGGGTGCAGAGCTGTCCCCAGGCACCTGGCTGCTCGGTGGCAGGTGGGGGGTCCTGGATGGGGAGATGGCTGTGTGGGGCTGGGGGTAGGAAGAAGCTCAGTGTGGCTGCAGGCAGGACGGTGGCAGCACATCCCTGGAACATTCCTGGCCAGACTGGTTCTGTTCCAGGGGGTCTGGGAGGTGCTGAAGCCTGAGAGCACCTGACTCCTCACCTCTCTGCACCCCCAGGCTCAGCGGCCTCTCCCCCTTCTTGGGTGACGATGACACCGAAACACTCAACAACGTCCTGGCTGCCAACTGGTACTTCGATGAGGAGACCTTTGAGAGTGTCTCCAATGAGGCCAAGGATTTTGTCTCCAACCTCATCATCAAGGATAAGAGGTGTGAGGCTGGCAGTGGCCATGGGCTCCTGGGATGGGCATCCCCAGAGCTGGCCCAGGTACCACATGCTGCCTCTTCACCAGGGCCAGCAGCATCCCCTGGGTCCAGGACTGAATTAACCCCATGGGGCTCTGCCCCACTCTGATTGTCCCCAACAGAGCCCTGTATCACTGCAGGGACACCTGTCACAAGCAGGATGTGCTGGACCTCTCAGAGTCCTGCCCAGTCCCCGGGCACATCCTCCCATCTGGTTCTTTCCTGCAGGGTTATGGGGTTTTGGGGCTCTGGAGTGGCTGCAGAGGGGGTGGTTGGGGGTGAGGGGCTTGGCAGGGTTGATGTGGGCTCGTCTTTCCCCCAGTGCCCGGATGAGTGCTGACCAGTGCCTGCAGCATCCCTGGCTCAATAACCTGGCAGAAAAGGCCAAACGCTCCAACCGGCGCCTCAAGTCCCAAGTGCTGCTCAAGAAATATGTCATGAGGCGGCGCTGGAAGGTGCGGGGTCCAGCAAGGGCGTGAGGGTCACAGCTTCTGAGGGGGCTGGGAGGGGGCTGCCAGGCTCTGCCTGTCCTGGTGGATGGCATCTGGAGCAAGGAGAATGGCTCCATCTCACTGTGCTGCTGGCAGCTGGGACACAGGGCTGGGGACCCTTGAGCGTGGACGCCCCTGAGGTAACACCCCATCAAGCTCAGGTCCCTTTGTCATGGTTACTCCTGAGCCGATCCCAAGAGCAGGTTTTAGGGGCAGGAGTAGTGTCAGACCCCAGAGTGGAGTCTGGCTCAACCTTCAATGGCACAGCCTTGCCAGAGGATGAGAACCTTTCCTCTTCCCTTTCACAGAAAAATTTCATCGGAGTGTGCGCTGCCAACCGCTTCAGGAAGATCACCAGCTCAGGGTCCCTGACAGCGCTGGGCATCTGAGCTGGGCTCCCAGGGAAGCCGAGGCCAGAAAGGAACCACTTGAGAGGGACCCCCACCCGTCTGGAGCAGCTGTGTCAAGCTGGTCCCACTGTGGCCAGGACCACATCACTGCTCAGTCTCAGACCGTGAGGCTGCTCCGGAGTGAAGGTTTCTGATCTCAGCTCTGGCCCTGCCCTGGCTGCATGATGACCTGCAGCATCTCTGCTCTGCTCAGGCTTCCTTCTCGTGCCCTCGGGGGAGGAGCAAGGCCATTCCGGTGTGATCCCGCTGCCTCGGCCACCTGGTGCTTGCTGCTTTTGGACTCCAATGTGCCCCTCTCTGCCTGTAAATGCCGCATCCCTGCCTGCCTTCACTGCCGCTGGCCCCTGCACTGCCCGACCTCCCTTCCCAGCTCTGTGGCTCGGCGATGATGCTGGAGGGCACCGCGGACCCTCACCCCCGTGCTTTGGCACCGGAGCCGGGGCTCAAGCACCTCCTCCTGGCCAGCTGGGCACGTGGGAGCGGAGCTGGCCCCGAGCTGCTGCTCGCACAGGAAGGGAGGAAGCAGCAAGCGCGCTTCCAGCGGCCTCCCCAGCTGGGAGCCAACGAGGAAAGAAGGAGGCTTTGTGTTCTTCCTGCCCTCCCTGCCCTTCGGTTCTGCCAGCGGGGGGAAAAACACAACCTCTGCTTCACCCGTCGCGGCAGATCGCGATGAGCGAGGCGGGCTAATGCAGAGCAGCTGGTGCTCGCTCCCCGCTCCGGCCGGCACCGCTCACCCGACCACCAAGGCAGCGGAACTGCTCCCCCGCGCCGTGCGGGGGCTCCGCGGGACCGGCCGGGACTGGGGACCGGGGCGCTGCCCCAGCTCCCGCGCCTTGTCCCCATCCCTGTCCTCTCTGCCTGCACGCCTTGGGCCTCCCCGGTGCTGCCAGAGGATGGGCATCCCCTGGGGTTTGCAGCATCCAGCCTTGCAGGAGGGGATGGGAGTTGGCAAGCAGTCCCCCAGCTTTGGCGTTTGCCATGGCTAAGCTCCCCCAAGCCAAGGCTGTGTGTTTGCTCTGGAGCTGCCTCTGCCCTCTGTGCCTGCTGGAAAAAACATTGGAGAGAGATATGGGGAATCATTGCTGCTCACCCCACACTGCTGCAGCAGGGGAGGGGGCTTCAGGCTTGTCCCCATGGGGCAGGAGCCACGGCTGGTGGGACCCTGCCTCAGATTGGAGCCCTCCACAGCGCTCACCTTCTTGTAAATAAATGTACAGGTCTGCCACAGCCCACATCTGCCACACTGGGGCTGGGGGGGCCCTACTCCCACCTGTGGGGCCTGACAGTCGCAGGATGAGTGAGATGGGGATGGGAGGCAGAATCTCATCTCTGGTAGAGGGAATGGGTCCAGGCTGTGCCGTGGACAGGGACCACCTGGTACGTCCTGGGCAGGGCTGTGCAGGCATAGTGCCAAGATTTCTGGTCTACACACCCAACAGCTCTGAGCACCCCAGGGGATGGGGGGAGGGAAAACGACTGGATGGATGGGTGGATGGATGGATCAGCTGTCAGTCAGACGTGTCCTCACATCTTCAGCATCTGCCCCTGTCGGGTGGGATGCCCAGGCAAGGGCGGGTGGGAACTGGTGCTCCTTTGCCCAGGGGAGCTGTGGCTGGCCCTGAAGTGGTTAAGGCTGCCAGAGCCCGGACTCCGGCCGCAGGCGTCCCTCCCAGCCGCTTCCTGCCGGCAGCCTTTGACCGGTTCCTGTCGGTGACCACCCCGCAGGCCTGGACGCCAGCGCAGCCCCATCTGGTTTGAGTTACGCTCCACGGCGGTGACGTCTCCTTCCTGCCTGGCCCCAGGAGCCGCGAGTCGCCCGCTCCCGGCCCTGGCCCCGGACGGCCACAGGGGCCTGCTGTGGGGTGGCCAAAGGGCTTCCAAATGGACCGTCAGCCCTGGATATTCCTGGCACCCTGAGGTGCTGTAGGGGATCAGCTCCTGAGCACTGCCCTGTGCGTGCCCATCTGCAGCAGGGGGATGCACAGACACCAGCACATCCCAGGGTGTGGGACCCCTACTCCACAGCCC
Source organism: Pyrgilauda ruficollis (assembly GCF_017590135.1). Taxonomy (NCBI): domain Eukaryota; kingdom Metazoa; phylum Chordata; class Aves; order Passeriformes; family Passeridae; genus Pyrgilauda; species Pyrgilauda ruficollis. Next base: position 976,121 of record NW_024511099.1, read on the forward strand.
AGTTTGGTTTCTCCAGTCCTCTCCTTCCTACCCTGGGACCCTACAGAGACACACACTGGGGCTGGGTGAATGGGGCCACAGGGCTGACACCCATGGAAGTAGCTGTGATCCCATCCTGTGCTCCCAGCTGACAGCTCATGAGCCCCTGAAGCTGCTTGGAGTGGTCAGGTCCCACTGGGGCCGAATGCTCCTGGTCCAACCCAGGCCACGACAGCCAGGTCTATCCATTATGTGTGGGGTCCTCACCACCCCACAGGTGCAGGCTGGATGTGCACACGTGTGTGCTCAGCATCCATCCCCGGAGCCTGGAGCAGCACATTCCCCATGCACCCTGTCCCTGCGGCACCCACCCTGCCTGCACAAACAAGGATCCCCGCAGGCGGTGCAGGGAGGCAAGGGGAGCGGGCAGACCTCCGGCGCTGGCAGCACCGCCGGCAGCAGGTTCGCCCCTGACCGGGTGCAGCAAATCCCGGCCACGGCACGGCCCAGGATGGGAGCGGGCGGGTGATCAGGCCACCCACAGCGAGCCGGGAGCGAGCCAGGGAGGAGGCAGAGCTGGGAGAACAGCGGCTCCGTGACCGGCAGCCGGGGTGAGAGCGGGAAAGGGGAGCACGGGGAGAGCGCATGGCTCCGATCTGCGCTCCCGGGCAGTGCAGGACAGCAGTGCCCATCCCTGCTGCAGCTTGGGGGACAGTGGGATGCTCCCAGCACAGGGACCCCATCTCGGGCACAGCATGGGGCCGGGGCCGTGCGTTCCCAGCCGCGGCGGGCGATGGGCCCGGCCACGCTGCGTGGGAACCAGACGGCCCCGGGCACGGCTGCGGCGCTCGCTTCCTCCCGCGCCCCCGGGGACCGTGCGAAGGAGGGGGCTGAGGTCAGCCGCGCTCGCCGCCGGCCGCTCCGGAGACGCCAGCATGATGTAGGCGCTCAAATATTGTTTTCCACTGGGTAGGGGAAAAAAAGGGAGTAAAGAGAGGCCCAGCAGGGCTGAGTGGCGGTCCCCGATGATGAAGGGCGGCCCCCCTGCCCTGCCCGGGGCTGGGACACAGCCATGGCCCAGCAGCAGCCGTCTGGGGGCTGATAAGGGAACTGACGTGGCCGCGGTGCTCCCGGTCCCCGAGTGACGGCAGTGTTCCTCCGTGCCAGCACGGCCCCCGCAGAGACCCCCGAGACTGGCCAAACTGGAGTCCCCCTGGCCTTGGGGAGCTGGGGGGACTTTGACACAAATTTGGTTCTCACATCAGCATGGAGAGCCCCTGCCAGCCCTGTGTCTATCCTGGGGCTGGCTGTGCCATGGCGTCTGGGTGTTGCTGCTCCTGGGGAGCTCCCTCGCCCAGCCTGGGGTTGGCAGGATGGGGGGTGCAAGCACAGCCCCCACTTTTCCAGCATCACTCTGGACCCATTCCAGTGCTCAGAGCTGCTGACTCAGGTGTCCCAGTGCTGTGTGGGAAGGAGCCAGTGGCCAGGTCCCATCCTGAGGCTGTGTGGGACCCTGCCCACTCCAGTGTCCCTCAGTTGGGCCAGTTGGGGCACATCCCTGTGCCCAGCCCAGTGTGAACAGCGGTGACTCAGCTGGTGCCTCTTCACTGGCAGCCACCCTGCGTGATTCAGGTCGGAGGAATCCACTTTCCTGGCTGTTCCCATCGGAGCTGCAGCCCCTGGCACAGCCCATCTTTGGGGCTGCCCTGGTCTCAGAGTCTGCAGGGACTAGTTGGAATTCCAGCCAAGCACTGACACAGCCACAAGCAAGGACAGAGAGGGGAGGGAGCCCTGTCCCCCCACAGTAGAGCCTCCACGCTGTGCCACAACCTCTGGATCTCTCTGGGGCAACATGGGTCCATTTACAGGGCCACACACTGAGGCTGGTGCCACCTGTGCCACATGTGACATCCTGTGAAAAAACAGGAACCTGGAGGGGTCCCAGGCCCAGGGAGGTGACAGTGGGGCTCCGCTGGGGGATAACTTCTGCTGCAGCACCTCCCCCTGATCCCCAGGGACAAAGTTCCCTTGTACTACCATGGGATGGCACTTAGGGGCTCCTGGCCCCACACTGTGGCCAGACCTTGTCCCCAACATCTCCCTGGGATGCAGGACCTGGGTGTAGGTGCCCTGACCCAGGCCATGCCCCATCCCCACATGCCCTCACCATCCAGTCAGTGATCACTGACGGAGGGACTGGTGGGGATGGTGGCTGTGCCAGGTGGCCTTGGGCACGTGTGTCCCCTAGCCAGCACCTGAGCTGGGGCTGAGGGTCCCCAGCTTGCCCCTGCCCACTGCCCACCTCGAATGGGGCACAGAGACCACAGAGGCAGCGTTGGGGAATGTGCTTTATTAGGCGCTGGGTTGTCCCGGGGTGGGGAGTCCCTCACTCGAAGAAGAACATGCCGGGTGTCCGGTAGAGGCAGGGGGGCAGCCCCAGGGGGTACCCGTTACCCCCCTGCAGTGGGATCGTGGTCCCCGGCCCCCACGGCTCCTTCTGCTCACCTGCCCGTGGCCCCATGGCCCCGAAGGCTGGCTGGCGGGGGGCGCTGGGGGCCGGGGGGGCTGCAGCCAGGAGATGCTCCAGTGCTGTGCCGCAGGGCCGCTCCTTCACGCAGAAGCTCAGCGCCTGCACCCGGCACTGATAGCTGCTGCCCAGTGCCTCGGGGCCCGGCCGGCTGAAGGAGCCGAACACGGGCAGGTGGGGCTGCGTGTAGCCCTCTCCCTCCAGGAAGCAGGATGGGGAGGGCTTGCCCGTGCCCAGGAGGTTTCCAGGGAATGCTGGTGCCACCTGCCCGAACGGCTGACACGGCCCCAACGCAGGGGCAGCCAGCTCCTTGCCCTCCAGCTGCTCTGGGGGGGTGTCTGGGGTGGCCGGCGAGTCCTGCGGGGGGTCCCTGTGCTGGGTGGGCAGCAGGGCGGGCAGCAGGGCAGGGTGCTGGTGCTGGGCCGGGCGCTCGCTGGGCAGTGGGTACTGACCTGGCCGGGGCAGCTGCAGCGCCGCCGGGAGCCCCCCGAAGGCAGTCTCCTTGGGCGGGCGACTCTCGGGGGGTGTGAGGAACGACCCCTTGGGCTGTGCCACGTCCGGCAGGTACAGGCAGGGCTGCCTGGCCTTGGGCGGCTGACGCCGGGCCCAGGGCTCAGCACACCCCGGCACGCCGGCACCCTCGGAGAGAGCGGCAGGACTTGGCAGGCGTCCGGTGGCCGACGAGCTGAAGCCCCCCTCTGCCTTCCCCTCCTCCGGCAGCGGGGCGGCGGGCAGCCCTTGTGCCTGCTGTCGGGGGGTCTTCCTGAGCCCCTCGTCTCCCTCAGTGCCTGGTGCATCCCGGACACCCTTCTTCCTGGTGAAGCGCCGGCGGCGCCGCAAGAAGCTGCCGTTCTCAAACATGTTGTAGCAGTCGGGGTCGAGGGTCCAGTAGTTGCCCTTTCCCGGCTTCTTGTCGTCACGGGGCACCTTGACGAAGCACTCGTTGAGGGAGAGGTTGTGGCGGATGCTGTTCTGCCAGCCCTGCTTGTTCTCCCGGTAGAAGGTGAAGCGGCCCATGATGTAGCGGTAGATGCCGCTGAGGGTGATGCGCTGCTCGGGCGCGCTCTGGATGGCCATGGTGATGAGGGCGATGTAGCTGTAGGGTGGCTTGGTGGCCTCAGCGCTGGGGAAGGCTCCGCCGGCCGGCTCAGGGGCCGGTGGGCTGCGCAGCGCCGCGTCGCCGACGGGGAGGTCCGGCTGCATCCTCCCTGCCGGCCCCGCCGCTCCAGCGCTGCCGCTGATCCCGCTCCGCTCTGCCGCTCGGCCCCGGCACGGCCCGTTAAAACCCGCCGGCCGGCGAGGGGGCGGCGGGCCCCTCCTCTGAGGGGCCGCCCAGGGCGGAGCAGGACTCTGCCGTCCAGCACTGGTCCCTGTGGACAGACAGACGGATGCGCCGCCAAGACCTGCGGCTAGCAGCCAGTGGCCCCGGGGTTGGCACGGCTGCGGCCTCCCCGGGGCAGAGGCGGGCACAGCCCCCCGCTCCCCCAGCCCCCTTTCCCACGGAAGGCTCCCACGACCTGGTTCTCATCCTGCCCTGATCACGGTGAGCAGCCGGGCTCTGGCTGGGGCTGGAGCGAGGCTGAGTGAGGGATGATGGCAGGGCTGAGGTGCTGCCTGCCCTCAGATCTGCCCATCTGCCCCCTGCCCACCCCAGTGCCTCAGCCCCTGCCCCCAGCCTGGCCTTGTGCTGGATCCTGTGCCAGGTCTCTCCATTGTGCCAGGTCCCTGCATTGTTCCCAAAACTCTGGGCTCAGCACAGGCCCCGGGAGCTCCATCACCTTGTTCATGGGTGTAAACTGAGACACAGGCAGTGACTGCCTTTGGGACAGTCTTCTGTGTTGCCAGGTCATTAGAGCAGCTAACAGGCACCTTGCTGCTGCCTTCATCCCTGCCAAGGGGCTGGGACAAGGGGCAGGACAGGTCTGGAGCCAGTGCTGGGACAGAGGGTTGTCCCACACTGTGGCTGGGGCTGAGCTAGCTTTGCTCACATGAGGCTGTGTCTGGACTCAGCTTCCCCAGCCACTCGTGCTCCACTCAGACCAGCACCAGCCCCCCACCCCAGAGCCAGCCCCCAGCACCCATAGGAAAACACAACCTTTATTTTGAAGGTTTGCAACAGCAAGTCCTGACAGCACAAGGTGCAAGGACAGAGCCAGGTCTGCCCTGGCTTGCTGAATAGGCACGCAACAAACCCCACCTGGGGGACTCCTGGGGAATAAATACAGCAATCACAGGGGCAGCAGCACCTGCCCACCCAGCTAACATCTGTCCTTGTCTGGTCCCACACACTGAGCACTCTGCCTCAGGAAATGCAGCTGGAATGGAGCCACAGGGCTCAGAGCCTCCCACTCTGAGACCTTATGGCAACTGGGCTCTCCTCTCCCACCCAGTTCAGGGCTGGCAGAGCTGTTTGAGGACATGGAGAACGTGGCTGGAGGTGCCAGGGGCACAGGGCTGGGGGGAATTGCAGAGCAGCGTCGGCCTCAAGCGCTGGGCATGATGGAAGAGCTCCCGAGCGAACACCGGCTCCACCTGCGGAGGCACAGAACGACAGAGGATGGGCACAGGTCCACGTCCTCACCTTGGTCCCTGTGCCTGGCTCAGGGGTCACCAGCCCCAGTGGGACTCACGTGAGCCATGATGAGCTTCTGGAAGGGGTGCCCAGCTCTGGTGGGGTATTCCTCCCCGAAGCACAGGTAGATCTGGTACTGAGGCAGGAGCTGCCCGTTGCTCAGGTACTCCCGCACCTCTGCAAGACACCAGCGCTGTCAGGGGACACAGGGTCCTCACAGCCCCCGTCAGCCACACCAGGGCAGGACCTGCCCCTCTCCCTCAGGGGAGCAGAGTCCCACAGGGACTTACGCTGTATGTACTGCTGTGTGTCCAGCAGCTTGTAAGTCCTCTCCCTCTCCAGCTTGTTGGGCCAGTTCTTGTGCGGGGCCAGTGGCCCGTTCCAGTACACCCTGCCCTGGCACTGGCGCTTCATGAAGACCCCCTCAGGTGCTACCCACAGCAGCACCCCGCGCTCCAGGTGGGGCAAGAGGCGCTCCAGCACGTTGGCCATGCAGGCCACGCGGCCGTGGCCGCTGAGCACCTGCGGTGGGGGGAATCTTATCTGCTCCATGCACGAGGGGCCGTAGAGGCGCTCGCTGTCGGCCGGCACGGCGCTGGTGGTGATGCGGCAGCCCTCGGCCGTGCGGGTGGTCACCTCCTTCACCAGCACGTCGCAGTAGTACAGGCGGATGTGGAGCCAGCAGTCTGGGGCAAAGGGAGGGTCAGTTCATGGGCAGTCTGGGCTGGTGGGCCACCCAGGGCATTGCCTGCAGCATGGCTCCTACCTGAATTGTTGACATCCTCCACAGGGAGGTAGGACTGGGGTCCGGGAAGAAGCTGGCCATGGGTTGGGTTCCAGCCATAGAAGACTCCCCTCACAAGGCACCCTGGAGCAGGGCAGAGATGAGGTGGTAAAAGGACATGGACAGTACCCCAAGGGCTCCCAGGGACTCTCCTGGCCCAAGCCCCTGGGCCCACACTTCCCACTGTGTTTGCTCATTATTGGGCCTCATCATATCCCCTAAGTGTATGGCTTTGCTGGGGTAGCGTGGGAGTCCTCAGCCCCTACCTCAATCCCCACAGGTGTTGCATGCATGAGCGACAGGAGAGCAGGATCCTGGCAGAAGTGTGCACTCCCTGTCCCCAGCCCCATCCCACCGAGAGGGACCCTCCTCACCTCGCTCGGTTGGGTGGCCAGAGATCCGGGGCTGTGGAGACACTTGGGCATTCTCCAGCACGTCCTTCTGGCTTTCCTCCTTCTTCGGACTCCCTGCAGTGCTGCCCTGGGGGTAGGAGCAGCTTTGGTGAGGGCTGAGCTGGCAGTGGGGGCTCCTGAGCCAGCTCCTTCCTCTACCATGGACCCCATAAGCCAGCAGATCCCCTGCCTGGGTCTGGCAGTGCGGGGCACAGGGGACCCTCTCTGAAGCCCCGTGGGACAAATGCAGGCAGTGTGCAAGCGGGGGAGCAGCTGATGGGTGAGGGGGGGATTTGAGGGTCCCACCTTCTCCCCTGCCTGGATGGCACAGGGCAGGCTCACCTGCTGGTCCTCACCGCCTGGGGACTGTGTGTCACTGTTCTCTGCAGAGAGCAAGAAAGAACCGGTGAACCCCTGGCAAACGGCAGGAACAGCCCCAGGGAAGACAGCTGGCTGTCCGGGACACCCAGAGAGGAAAAGGAGCGGGGAGGAAGGGTAATATCTGTGGGGCACGGGGCTTGTACAGGCATGGTTCAAGTACCAACCCCACATCTGGCACAGGAGGAGGGACGGCAGGGACGTACCTGCATCACAGGCTCTGTCAGTCACGATCTGGTACACCTTGTAAGGCTCGGAGATGTCCAGCTGGCTCCGCTCGGGCACCTCCTGGAAGTCGGTGCTCTTGTTGAGGGCGCAGCGCAGCCGCGTCTTCCAGGTGGAGGGGTCGGCCTTGTCCGTCCCTTCGTGGTACTTCCCCTTGTAGATGGCCCAAGCCTGAGGGACAGAGGGTGCCCTCTGCTGTGGGGGGTGCCACAACCCGACCCCCGGCTGGGTTGTCCAAGGGGGTCCACCAGGGTGTGAGTCCACCGGGGTGGACGGGCAGTGGGGAGCCGGGGCTGTGTCCTGGGGGACTGCGGGGAGCCGGGTGCTGCGGGGTGCAGGGGAGCACACCGGCAGCCCCGGCAGCGTGCACGGAGCCGGGCGGTGTGTGCCAGGGGTGTGCATGGAGCCAAATCCTAGCGCTGCGCACAGTCAGGTAATGGAGAGCCCTGGAGGTGCGCATGGAGCTCGGCTGCACAGAGCTGGGTGAGCGGTGCCGGGGTGCGCACGGGGCTGGGCAGTGCGGAGCCCCGGCAATGGGGAGCCCCGGGCAGTGGGGAGCCCCGGCAATGGGGAGCCCCGGGAGTGCACACGGAGCCCGGGGGCCATTCCCAGGGCCGGGTGGGGACCGCGGGGAGCCCGGGGTACCTTGAAGAGCGCAGCATCCTCCTGCTGCCGGTAATCCTGCTTGGCCGCGTGCTTCCAGGGGATGCGGAAGAGCGTTCGCTGCCGGTTCTCCCAGCGCAGCCCCGGGTACCGGCCGCTGTCGATCTGCGCGATCAGCCACTCCTTCAGCCGCATGGGCGCCCCCGGCTCCGCCATCACGGCCCGGCGGCGAAACCGAAAGCGGCTCCGGCTTTCACTTTCCCTTTCCTGGCGCACGCTGCAGGTTCTGGCTGCCCCAAGGCAGGGGGGGACGGTTCTTAAATTTTTTACTCTGCTCCACTTTTCCCCGCGCAGCAGCGTCAGACATCCGTGTTCAGGAAAAAATGATGTCGTAATTGACGGTTGCAGCAATGGGAAGAGCTGGAGCTGGTGCCTACGGGAGGGACCCCCAAAAAAGACATCCCCGAAGTTTCAGATCCTCACAATGTGTGCAGCCATGTACACCAGTGGTGATTTTAGCCTCTTCCCGTTGTTCACTGCATCCTGCGGAGGCTCTGGGTGATTGACCCCCACCCCGGGAAGTGCCCTTTGTTAGGCAAAGGGTGAGCGCCCATTCCCGGCTCTTGCCTGGGGCTGCAGCCTTTTCCTGCCGTTCGGAACACTATGTGCAGCTCGCACTGCTGATTTACATACCGAGATACCTGCACTAGGTGTATTTCTCAACACACGCACCCTGCACTCGCGGGAGAGGGGCAGGCACATTGCATCCACGGGAGAGAGGACAAGGCACCAGAAGGCACACGGAACTCTCCTGCACCCCTACCAAATGCTTCCCCTAAAACTGTCAGGTCTCCCACATGCTCCCCGAAGGGGACAAAGGACTCTACTCCCTTTACTTCTTGCGTTGGGGATCCAGCTGGACACGTCCCAGCTCCAGGGACTGCGTCCTCCCATGGGACCGGCTGCTCACTCCATGGGTGTGGAGAGCTGCAGGGAGCTGTGGGAACAGCACAGGGTTTCCAGGGTGGTGTGAACAGTCACTTGTCCCTATCTCTCAAATCTCTGCTCTAATGCTCACGTCTGCCTTGTGGAGCTCTGGATGCTGAGTCGAACGGGAAAGGGTGGGAAGGACGGATGAGCTGTGCCAAGGGCTGCCGGGACCGGGGTGGGACACATCCTGCACCAGCTCCCCATTGGCCCCCAGCGGGGCACGGGCTGAGTCACTGGCCACCCTGAGGTGACACTGGTGTTGGTTCCTCTATCACTGCTGCAGAGTTTCATGTCGCTGTGCAGGGAAGCCCTGCTCCTCTGCCCGGCTGCTGTCCCCCAAGTCTCCTTTTGCAGTCACCCAGGTCTCCTTTCCCGCTCTGAGTCAGAGAAAGTCACCTCTGGCCGAGAGGAGAAGCAAAGTTCCTGAGAGCTACTGGGGCTGCAAAGTCTCCAAATGAATAATCAGTGGCAGAGAGCCCAGTCCTGGGCTTTCCCAGAGGATGTGAGGACAGGGCACAGCCACGTGGCACAGAGGGCACATGGGGCCACATGGGGTGTACGAGCGAGCCCCACTGGCAGGGGTTTTCTCTCCTTATTGAGCCTGACCGCGATCCCTTTGTTGCAAAGTGAAGCCCAGGCACCACCTGTGCCCTCCATTTGAGCGAGCTGTGGGGCCACGTTCTGGGAAAAGGGCCTGAGAACTGACGGACAGAAAATCCACATCTCCCCTTTCTGCCTTGGGAAGCAGTGCTGTGGCAGGGAGTCACTGCACAGCCTCCCAGTGGCTTCACTGATTACATCCAAGGCCGGGAGATAATCGCAGCCGCCGGCTCGTTTGTCAGCCCCAGCCCGCCGGGATGAGTTTTATCGGCCGGCGGGGATTTCATGTGGTGTGGCAGCCGCCTGCTGACGCAGGACCCGGGGGATCCAATTACCCGGGCATCAGCGAGGACGCTCAGGAGCCACATTCCCCACTGTATTCCTCACCGAGCTTCTCCCTTCCTGGAGAAGGCGAAGCTGCTTAACCCTTAAACTTTTCATGCCGAAATGAGCTTCAAAAGGCAGTCAAACATTAACTCGTAGCTAACCCTGCCCTTGCCCGGGTTTTTCCAAGCTGTGTAAACCAGATCTGCCAAAATAAACAAATTCTGCTGTGCTGTGAGCTGAGCTGGAGGGCCCTGTGGGGTTTACAGTGGGAACAAGGGAATCTCTGGGTGCAAACACCTTGGCATAAGGTGTCCCAGTGTGAGAGGGTGCAGCTGTTCATAGTGCACACATCCATCCCAGATGTGTGATCCTGGGCTGCAGGGCTTCCACCCTGCTGGGTGCTGAGGAGGCCAAAGGGTGCTGGAGAGCCTGGCCTGGGGCCGAGGGGGTAGGTAGAGGAGCCTGGAAGGAACTGGAAGGAGAGTGGGATCCCATGGTGCAGGAGCAGTGAAGGATGATGCACCCCTGGTTATTCAGTTTGGTCAGTATCTGCCCAGAGAGGATGGAGCTCCCAGTCTGCCTGGGTCACCCCAAGGCAGCACCCAGCTCAGCAGGCAGATGCTGGCAGCAGGAAGGAACCTTGGTCTTGAAGCTTTGTCTCCTGGGGGATCCCTTCTCCCTAGAAGAGGGGGGCAGGGATGAGGGGGACCCCAGAAACATGCTCTGAGTCCCAACAGGGACAATGCTGATGACGCAGCTGGGCATCCTCAGAATTTTTCCCACCTGGGACTCTGCTCCAGGAAATGTGTAAATGGGACAGGTCTGGGGCTTGTGATACACAGCTGGTGTCAGGCTCCCAGTACTCCCAGCAGCTGGAGGAGCCTGAAGACTCCTGGACCTTGTGCTCCTGGATCCAGTGAGTGGAGAGGCTACAGTGAAACAGGCTCCAGGTGAGCTCCCACCTGCTGCTCCTGGAGCAGAGCTTGTCCCCAGAGAGCCCTGCCCTGGCACTCACATTTCTGGCCTCCATTGTCACCTTCCCACAAGGCAGCAGGGTGAGCCCTGTCCTGGCATGCCAGTGTCCCCAGCCCACTCCAGAGAGTGGCCAGCAGCAGCTCCAGATTGGTCCCATGCTGGGACCTTCCCCCTTGGCATCCCTATTTCAACCTGGCCATCACAGGAGAGTCAGACCACAGAGAAGGGTATTTATTACTGGGGAACATATAAAGTCTTTAAGCAAAATGGCTTAAGGCTCTGCTCTAGTGAGGTCTGGCCAGGTTAAATGCTTGGTTCCCACCTGTTACAGATTGTGCCCTGGGGTAGGTGGGAATGGGGTGCAGTGGATTTCTAAAGCTACAGTGCTTGCTCAGGGCTTGTGCTTGGCCAGTCCGGAGCTGGACCCTTGCCTGGAAGCCTGTGTTGGTGGCATTACCTGCTGGCACACTAGTGTGTCCCTGCTCTGCAGCCACCTGGGTGCTGGGAGCTTGTGCTGCTGGTGGGAAAACTGCTCTGAGGGGAGCACCAGCTCTCCTGTGCACCCTGAGGCCATGCAGTGGGTACCCAAGTGCTAAAGCTGCTGCTGGCAACACCTGGATACTGGCCTGTGGCAGAAGAGACCCCCTGTGTTCTGCCCCAAGCAGGAGCCTGCAGTGACCCAGGGACAGAGATCTGTGTCCCCAGCACAGATCGGATGTGAAGAAGATGAGCCCAGCATGTGCTGCAAAGCTCAACAGCGTCCGTGAAACCTGCCCAGAGAGAAGGTGGCACATTCCCACCCCAGAAGAGAAGAAGGAGCTGGGCTTTGTGTAGGTCCTGCCCAGTGCTCCCTGTCCCACTGTACTGAATCTCCTTCATCTCTCCCAGGCTGTTGGGTGATGCTCTCTGCTCTCCCTTGGCTTGGGTCACTTCAGACAAGCCGGGATGCAGGAGAACGTCCTCTTCACCCGCAGCAGGAAGGGACTTGTGCTTCTCATGTCTCTGGCTCTTGGGACCAGTCCTTGCACAGCTCCCTCTGTCCTGGATGTTCCTTCTCTCCCTACTGGCAGCAAGGCCTTTATTTCTTCCTCGTCATTGAAAGGGGACATCCCATACTTCTGCTTCAGGTGCCTGCGGACCTGCGGAAGGAGCGAGAAGTAAAATATAGTGCTGGTTTACCAGGGCAGGTACAAGCCTGCCAGCAAGGGGAGCAGGGAAAAAACCGAGTCCCCTCAGGACTTGTCCTTGCTCTGAGGCCCACAGCAGCCTCAGCCATGGAGCAGGTCATAGGTGGCAGAGGTGTGTCCCACCTTGCGGGCTGCGCTGCCGCTGAACTCCGACAGCTGCTGCCTGAAGCCGGGATTGGGGTTGGCCACGGGCCGGATGGTCCTGATGGCATCCAGCACCTCCTGGCAGCTCAGCTCTGTGACAACCATGACATAGGCAACGACCACGGTGGTACTGCGGGAGATGCCAGCGAGGCTGGCAAGGGAAAGTGCCGAAGGGCTGGCGTTAGTGACACATCCTGACCTCATGCTTGCCTCTTCCTCCACCCCTGTGCCTCAGATATTTCAGTCCTTCTTCTCCAAGGACTTGCTCTCCCGGAGGCCTGAGACCTTCCAAGGTCCTGGCCATCAGTGCCTATAAATACCCACTCCTCTACAGGGAATGGGAGCAGCAGCCACTGCCTGGCTGCCTGCCCCAAACCCTGCTCATCCCGCACACTCAGCTGCAGCAAAAAGCTGCCCCGGCTCCAGGACTGCCTGGATCCTGCTGGGTTTGAGTCACAAGCTACAGCCAAGGGTGGATCCTGGGTGGGTCCATTGGCACAGAGCCCTCTGGCACAGGCTGGCTTTGATCAGGGGTTGCAGCTGAAGTGAGGGGCTGGGGGCTGTATCTGCTGAGCTGGGGGGACACAGCAGCAGGCACAGGGGAAGCAGCATTACCAGTGGACGAGGCAGTTCCCTCCATGCAGGCGACACTGATGGATAAAACTGATGCATTCCTTGAAGTGCCTCTTGCTAGCAGGAAAAATAAACCAGACAGAATAAGAACTTCAGGGGTGGAACAGCATTTTTAGCTGCAGGCAGAACAGCCCTGTATGAGTTGTTTTAGGGGATCTGCCAGCCACTGCTGAGACCTGAACATCTCAGTGCTGTTTATTCCCAAGGAAAGGTGGATTTGCCAGCTCATTCTGTGCTGAGGACACAGAAGGGGACACTGTGCTGGGGATGCACGGGGCTGCCCTGTGACTTGTGTGACTCATGCTGGGGCAATGGGACGCTGGCTGCTCGAATCTCCAGCCATGACTGTGCCCTTGGCTGGCTCCATACCCTTTGTGTGCTCTCCCCTCTCCAGATACTTCCTGGGAGGATGCTTGCTGCCTCTCTCCATGGGTGCTGCCGAGTGGCTGTCCCTCACCTCACCCCAGGGCTCATGCCCTCACAGCAGTCACTGAAGTGGGATGCTGTTGGGGTCCAGGGGCAGTCCCCTGCACCATGGCATCACATCTCCAGCCTGTGGATCATGGTGCTTGAGGAGCTGGAGGGAGCTGGAGCACATGGAGGGCTTGAGAAGCTGTGAGCCCTCACGTCTGGTCACCCTCCCACCTCTCTGCACGTCCCCACCATGCCCAGGGTACTCACATGTTGGCTTCAGGGGTGTCGGGCAGGGGAATGCGGAGGTAGGTAATGTCCTGGAAGAGAGAATAGGAAGAGGAGAAGCTCAGGCACTGCAGCCAGGGTGTCATACATGGTCAGAGCAGGGCCGGCAGCACCTTTGCTCCTCACCCACAGCTCCCTACAGGGTTTTGCTTCCCCCACACAGCATCCCCCCTGCATGGGGATGGGGCCACAGTCTCCCTGGGGTGAAGGGCAGAGCAAGGGAACACCAGCAGCTCGTGGGAGAGGATGGGAAAAAAGAGGAGTCTGGAGAGCTGGAAATTGTTTCCCGTCAGTGTTCAAGGTCGGGTTATAGTCACAAGACAGCCAATTTCCCATGCCGGGGGGCCGCCCAGCCCCTCTGGGATCAGTGACCAGGAGAGGTGCCATGGGATTCTCAGAGGGGGAAGGAAGATGCAGCATGGAAGGAGCTACAGGAATCTACAGGGTGACATCTGGTGCAGGACCCTACCTTCAGCAAGGGCTGGGGGGATTCATGGATTGAAACAATGTGGGTGATCTTGTTCCTGCTTAGCTGCTCCAGGTCTTTGGCATCTAAAGGATAAAACCAGACATCAAAACGTATTCATTTCTTATCCTTCTCTTCCCACAGTGCTCCCACCCTGCTTCTACAGCCAGCCAGCACAGAGCCTTGCTCCAGCAGATCAACTGCATCCCACCCACACATGCAGCAGTGCAGACATGGGCAAACATGGAAACCTGGAATGCCAATCCCATGATCCCAAACCAGAGGCCTCTCCCTGATCCCTTCTCCTTGCTGCTCATGCTGTTGAACCATTCACACTTGCACAGAAACACTCTGGGTCAGCAGGCAGTGTCCCTCCTGCCTGTACTTGTCCCCACTTCGGGAGGAGACGTGCCCTGCGCACACCTCCTTGAGCAGATACACACACACAGCACTGGGACTTGCTGCAGCCTGAGAGAACTGCTTTATCTTGTGAATATGGAAGTGGAGCTGCAGCAATTTATATCAACTCTGATTTTCTGTAGAAACACCTGAGCAGTGACTTGCTGCTCTCTGGTCTGTTCTCTCTGCAGCTGCATGGACAGAAATGAGGTATCCTTGGCTGTTGGGGGCAATGCCCTGCCTCTCACCAATGTTTCAGCATTCTGGATGTGATCCTGGCCTCTAGTCCAGCACAGCAGTTGCTGCACAGGGAGGGGAGCGTGCTTGTCTTGCTGAGCAGCTTCCAAGTGTCTCCCTTTCATGCCACAACCAGCAGATGCAGCAAGCGCGGCCAGAGAGGAGGGGAAGCATTTCCCCATCTCATTCTTTTGGGTTTCTAAACTTTCACGTGCTGTAAAACCTTGGCTCAGGGATCCAGCCCAGGAAATGCTAATGGCATGATGTGAATTTTAATAAGAGCGAGTCTCAAGGGAGATGCTCTCAAGGGCAGGGAAGCTGCTCTCTGTGTGGAGAGGGAGATAGGGACTCCCACACCTGCCACCTTCCCATCCGCCTCAGCAGGCAGTGACAGCAACTGGTGACACTGGAAGCAAGGGTCTGGAAAAGCTTCCAGTTGGAGGAGATGCCTCTGTGAGCTTAATGTTGCAGGCCTAGAATCTTGTCACCCTGGATTGCTTGGCAGAGTGATGAGGAGTGCTTGGATGGCATCAGGCCTAGGCCCCACAGCAGAGGATGCTCACAGGAACCCCCCTGATGAACCTGGCAGCTGGGTGCCCTTGTCCCTCTGTTCCCAGCAAGCCACAGCCCCCCCCAGCCCAACCCAAAGTGCTCCATGGGGCAAAGGCAGAACAGGGCTGCCACTCCAGTGACATTTCCTTAGCAATTCACACCAGTGGTTTTAAGCTTGTGCAGCACTTGCTGCAGGAATCAAGCTGGCAAAGGAGCCATCAGGGAGGTAGGAGTACAGGCTCGTTTGTCATGGCAGATGCCAACACTTGGTCATTAACTGTCCCCTGACAATGAAAATTCCTTAAAATAGTGACTTGGTGTGAGAAGGGGTGATTCAGCCTCTGGGAAATTCCCTCCTGAGGATGGGCAGCCCCCTCTGACCTCTTCTACAGCAGCAAAACTGGGGAGCATTACCCTGAAGTGCCCCTGTCCTGCTCCCTTGCACCCGTGTGGCACCACCAGCTCCTCTGCTCCTGGCACAGGATCCATATTTCCTCCTTGGCTCCTTTCCCCCATGCATCCCAAGAACTCATGGCAGCTTTTAAATAAGGAAACCATGCAAAAGCAGGGGTCTCTGCCTTGCCTTTCCCACAGTGTCTTCACTCCCACTACTGCCAACCCAAACAGCAGAGCAGGCCGTGGGTGCAGGCAGAGCAGTGGGCACAGGCAGGGTGGTGGGTGCAGGCAGGATGTCAGGCAGCATTTGCAGGCAGGGAGGCACCAGCTCAAGCAAGCCCCAGTCCCCAGCTGGAGAACATCTCTGCAGCAGTGGGGTTCCACTCACCAACGAAGTTCCCAAGGTAGAGGCCAGGAAGGATCTGTGGGACACAAGGGGAAGTGGCAGTGTGAGCAGTGACTCTGTGCTGTGGACCCACACTGGGAAGCACTGACCTTGGTTGGAGGGGCCAAAGTTCTGGCACTGGCATGACCATGGCCAGCCCCAGGGCAGGAATGGTGCTGGGGCAGCTGGACCTGTGTGTTCCCAGGGCTGTCACTGCCCTGGCACCCAGCATGTGGGGCTGGATGTAGTCCTGGCACTGCCCTCTCATGGGTGCTGGGAGCCAGACACAGCTTTTTTATTGTTCCTGTTGTTTATCATCAATTAGTCCTCTGTTGGGGTTTATTACCTGAGCTCAGCAAGTTGCACACACCTTTGTACAGCCTTGGACTATACCCATGACCTCTGGAAGCCCTGCTGTTCCAGGGATGGGAAAGCAACAGGCACAGAGAAGCTTGTAGGGGATGTAGCTGTCCCCCTCCCAGCCCTGAGTTCTGCTCCCCTTACTCTGCACTGCAGGAAGCCCATTTCTCACAGCTCAGGCACAGATTGCTCTGGACACCATGCTTTCAGCTCATTTCCCCTGGGAAATTCCACTTCTCATGATGAAAAGATAATTACTTGACAAGGCCTCTGTTAACAGCACTGCAGATGCAGAAGCAGGACACCTTGCAAACCTTGTCAGCCAAAGCTATTTTGCATTCCCCCTCACTCCCAGCCTGGTCAGTGAGTTCAATCCTGTATCCAGGCAGTTCTCTGCCAGTTTCTCCCTGCAGCAATATTTGGTGCTCAGGGCAGGTGGAGGTGATTTTCACCAGCACAGCTGGACTTACACTTGTCTCACTGCTCACATTTGGAAACGTTTCTCTCAATTGAACAGCTTAAAGAAGGGGTTTTTTTTGTGTGTGATTCCTGTGATTTTAGATCAATTTCCTATTGACAGGGTGCCTTTAACTCACAGCTGCAGCACTGAGAGGAGCGGGTGGGAGAGCGCCAGTTAGCAAGGGCAGCTCCCAAGGGCAGGACACTGAACCATGAATAAACAGCATGTGCCTGTCCCCAGCACCCTGCTGACCCGCTCCTCAGAGGAGAAAACGGGGCAGCACATAAATAAAATAGCGCCCATCCCCTCTGCCCTGTGATGCCGAGCCCCATGCACAGCCCAGCCCCGCTGAGCAGGGGGTGTGGGACCACCAGGCTGGGAGTCATACAGAGCTCACAGCGTGTGCTTGGTGCTGGCTCCTTGGGATTAAAGGTGCTGGGAAAAGTTCCCCCCTTCCTTGAAGGAACTCGCTGTGACCCCTTCCCTCCACCCCCCGGGCAGCTGTCAGCTGTCCCAGCGCAGTGTCCCTTCTTGTTTCACCTCCGGTGTTGCTCTGCCGGCAGATAAACAAACAAACAGAGCCGAAGCCGGTGCCGGCAGGTGAAACGCCGCTAGGCACGGCAGGGGCAGCCGCCAGGTAAGGGTCTCCCACCTCCGGCACCGGACGAGCAGCCCGGGCATGGCCGAACCGCAGAGCAGCCGCCCCAGCGCTCCCCGTTACCTGGCTCATGCCGTTCCCCATGGCCGACGGCGGGCGCCGGGGGTGGGGACGGGGCGCGGGTGTCCTTGTCCCCAATGCTGCCGTCCTCCCCGTCGCCGGGCGCAGCTGCCGTCCCCGCTGCCTGGTCGGGTTTCCGTCATGAAGAGCTTGGCTCCCCCGGGATCGCTGCTCGTTCCCAGCGCGGCGAGGCCGGGCCGGTGGCTGTGCCGGGGCAGAGGGGACCGCGGCCGCCGTCCGCCGCGGCTCCTGCCGAGGCCGTTCCCCGGCTGCTCCGGCGCTGCCGCGCACCGGCTGCTGCCTGGCCGGGAGCAGACAAAGGAGGAGAAACTCCCCCCCTGCGCCGTGGCGTGGGAGCACGGGGCCGCGCTGGCTGCTGCCTGTCGCCGCTGCCCGCGGCCGCACAAGGCTGCACTGTTGGGAGAAGAACAAAACCTTTGTCCTGCTCCATCAAGGAAGGTCTGTGCGGCCACGCGGCCAAGCGCCCGGCAGGATGCCCACCCCTGCCCACGCCATGCCCACCGCTGCATGCGCCATACCTAACCCTGCCCTGCCCGCAGCGTGCCCACCCCTGCCTGCACCACACCCCTCCGTGCCCTGCCCGCGCCAAGCCCAGCCCTGCCCGTGCCCACCTGCAGCCGGGTGCCGCAGGATTCCTGCCCTGCCCGGAGGGCTGCAGGAGTCTCCTGGGAACTTCGCAGGGCCGCGGGATGGGCAGTGCCAGCGAGGAGCAGGGCTGAGGGGCTCCCCAGCACGGCCTGTGGCCGGCAGCCCGCAGGGAGGGTCAGGCCGGGGGTCGCCGGGCCGGGCCGGGCCGGGGGATCGGGCCGGGGCCGCGGCGGCCGTGTGGGGGGGCGGGTGCCGAGAGCGCCCCCTGGCGCGCAGCCGCGCGGTTGCCATGGGGACGGGCGCGGGCTCCGGCGCCCTCAGGGCCGGGCGGGGGTCGGGGGTCGCGGCCCGGCTCCGAGCGGGGCCCGGAGCGTTCCAGGTGGGCTCCTGGCGGGTTCTCGGCTCTGTATCCCAACTCCTGCACATCCCCGGGGCAGCATGTTAAACCCCATATGCTCTGTGTGCAGGTGAGGGCAAGGATAGCCCCCCCATCCCCAAGCCTCCCACCGCGTATGGGGAGTATGGCTGGTATCTGTGGGCAGGTTTGGATGCTACAGGCATAATAGAATTAATTAGGTTGGAAAACACTTCTGAGACCATGGAGTCCAACCTAGGACTGAACACCACCTTGTCAAGCAGACCAGGGCGCTGGGTGCCACTCCAGTCTTTCCTTAAACACCTCCAGGGATGGTGATTCCAGCACCTCCCTGGGCAGTTTGTACCCTCCAATGTATAAACACCACAGCCCTCCCAATGTATAAACACCACAGCCCTGTCCTCTCCCGGGCACTGTCCCCTGCAGCACAGTGGCTGAGCAGGATGTGATCCCGCCAAGAGCCTTAGCCCTCACCAGGGGTGGCATTTGACAGCCTGCTCTAGTGGAAGCTGCACTTGCCCGTGGAAATGGGGTGGAATGGGATGAGCTTTTAAGGTCCCTCCCAACCCAAACCAGTCTGTGACTATCTGGAGGGAGGTTAAGGGTGGTTTGTAGCACTGGGTTGACCAGCAGTGGTTCAGGAGGGCTGTGGCTGAGCTGCTGCAGGGTCACTGTGGGCAGCTGCCTGCCCTGGAGAGGGGGATGCTGGCTGCACAGGAAAGATACAGCAGGAATGGTGGGGCATGCACTGTAAGGCTTGCTCTGTCCTAGCCCCCAGCGTTCATGCCAAGAGACAGAAAATTGAAATTTATCCTCTTCCTCCACAAAGAAAAAGCAGTTCTCAGTGGTATTCATACTTATTTATTTTTCCTCTCAGAATATGTAGTGCAGTTGATCCCCAGAAGCTTCTCAAGGGCAATTAAAGCAAGTCATATTGTGGGAGCATTTGTTATGCTGAATCTTGTATTTCTCTTTCTACCCAGCTGAGTCAGAACAGCTGCTTAGCAAAGGATCTGAAGAGGTTTCAGAAACAGTTAGAAAGGGAAGCAGGAAAGCCTGAGGCAAGAAAATGTGCCTTTATTCTGAAGACCCTCAAAATGCCTTCAGAGTACTATTTGTTTGTGGAAGAATTTTGCAAGAACCCTGGCATCACTTGGGTTATGAAACTGGTAAGTGTGTGCTCCCAAGGAAAGTGAGAGATGAATGGATGCCTTCGTTCCTCAGAGGGAGAGGAAAATATGCAGGAAACCAGGAAACCCGCAGGAAGAATTGGGCAGAGCAAGGTAACATGGAGCAGCAGTGCTCCTGGCCAGGTTTCTGATCAACATGTAGCTCCAAAACACTGCTTCTTGTGTAAGAGTTTATTTCAGCAGCCAAAAGTCAGCTCAGTTTATTTGTAGAACCAAAGTTAACTCAGTGGTGAAGGTATAAAGTGCAGAGCTCTGTGTGGAGGAACAGACTGTGCTCCCAGGGGTACTGACTGTGGGGTTCTGGCTGAGTTCATGCTCTGAAATCTTTCAGTTCAGCTGCAGGTGTGCAAGAAGGTGGAGGTGTGTGCAGGACAGGTGGCTAATTGAGCTTCTGGTTAACGAGCATTATGGCAGCCCCCAAAGATGGAGCAGTGAAAACATCTGTTTGGATTTAGGGAAATCCCATTGTGTTAGATGTCAAGTCTGGTGTAAACTTACTGTATGGAATTCCATCCTGAGACTGAAGAGATTACAGGAGGCTCCTTTATCACAGAAGCCCAGAATTATTTGGTTTGGATTGGAGGGGATCTTAAAGTTCATGTCCTTCTCTCCCGCTGCCATGGGCAGAGACAACTTCCACTGGACCAGGTTGCTCAAAGTCCAGCTCAGTCTGGCCTTGAACACTTCCAGGAAGGGATATCCATTTCCAGTCTGGAGCACAAGCTGGGGTGGATTTGGTTGGCTCTGCCCTGCAGGTAGAGAAAGGCAGCCCTATGCTCTGAGTCATGTTTGTCCCCCCAAACCTGGAGCTGTGCTGAACACTGCAGCTTCCACTTCAGCCAGTGATCTGGGGATTAAGGAAAAATTGTGTTTCCCTTAGAAATTCTGACGATATAATGTGACACAGAGAAATGCCTTGCCTGTGCCAGAGGATTCAAGCCATTTAACAGCCTAAGTGTTGTGTGGTGCATAAATAAAAACACACCCCTGCGAGTGAGCAGTCCCTCTGTTTTGTGCAGCAGGTCTGGTGAGGAGGCCGGGACAGGAGGATTTGTCTTACCCTTGTGAAAAGTGACTGGGAGGTAATTATGCAAACTAACTCGTGAATTACAACCAGGAGGATAGCAGCTAGTGATTATCTAACTCTACAAATGGGAAGTGCTAATTGGCAACCAAACCCTTCTATTAAGCTGATTTTCTGCCCCACAACCTCAATTAACACGGTAAATAACCAGAACACAGTAAATAAGAATATATGAAAAACCTGTGATTACTGAAATTATACCAACAACTTAAATAGATTGTGGCCGACCTCAAAACTTGCAGGCAAGTAAAAATAAACTCCATGTTACTCCTTCTGTTGGTCTGTGTTCTGGAGCAGCCCCGTGTTGTGATGTCCTGGGTTGCCCACTCCCACACTCCAGAGGCAGCAGTAGGTCATGTCCAGTGCCACATCCTGGGGCTGGAGGAAGCTGGACCTGGGCAGCAGTGTGGGAGCTGTGCTCCTTGGGTGCCACTCCTCACCCTCTTCTATGCAATGTGCAGCCTAGGCTGTCTTCAGGATTTTTCTGCTCATTTGCCATAGTTCCCCACCACCTTTTTTGTCTTTCCTGTTTAATTAAGTTCTTCTGTAACATACACAAATTTAAAATGGGACTTAAAATTCCCAACAACATATGTTGCGTTACGTATATTTCTGGAAGCGTGTGACAGAGTTTGTTTATTTGGTGCTGTGGGAGTTCCCCATAGGCTGCCTGCTCTGCCTTTCCTCCAGAAATCCTCCAAACACAAACATGAGGGGGTTTTTGTTGAATCTCCCTGCCCCCATAACCTTAAATAAACATGCTTGCACACGAGCAGCTGATGAATCAGGTTATGCAGGTTTTCTGCAGTGAAGTTCTGGAAAACTGCAGGAAATGCTAACGTTAAAGCCACTAAGTCTGCTCTCCCATCTGTAGGTTGGCAAGTCACAAGGTGGGGAAATGTTCCTGAAAACGATAATTTATTGAAGAAGGTGAGATTGACTGTCTTTTCTTTGGGAATATCCAACAGGCATTTTGTTCTTTTGCTCTTTTCATCCTCTCCTTCTGCCAGTGCTTGGTCTGTTCTCCCATGCCGCCCTTCTGCCATATTCCTTCACTATTCTCCAGGGTAACAATAAAGATTTTTACAATTGATTTTTCCAAATGTATGGATACTTCCTTTGGGATCTGATTTTTTACACTTTGTGTGCATATTTATTTATAAACTTCCAATCTCAGGTACATCTAACATTAGGCAGCAACTGGATTTTATTATCATATATATATATAATATATATATAATATATACATTATTTATAATGTATTTATACTATACATTCTTTGGGTGATCCTGCACAGGGCCAGGACCTGGACTTAGATCCCTGTAGGTCTCTTTCAACTCAAGATTTTCTAAGATTCCAGCAGGGTAAGAAAAGGACTGTGCAGTTCTACTGCTTGGTATTAGATGCATCAGATGAACCTTGTCACTTCCAGCTCCTGCAAACACCTAGAGGACTTGGCTGCCCTGTCACTCTGCTGTCTCCCTGTCTCTCTCCAGTCCTTTTTCATTGGAAAACTGGTGTCATCAGATCACTGGAAATGTCAGTTTGACAAATCAGCTCAGAACAAAGCTGAAATGTCACTCCTGGTTTTACTGTTAGTGGTTGAATTTTGGCAGCCTTTCTTCTTCCTTGGGTTCGCAGAATGCAAGAACAGGGTGATTCACGGGAGAGAACTATTTGATTTTCAACGTGTCACACTTGCTGCTGTATTGAGTTTGATAGCTTTCATTTGATTAACACATCTTCCCAAAAGTTATGCCACTTCAATTTGATGGTTTAGGAGACAGAAAAATCCATCAGTTCTCTCTGTGAAAGTTCAACAGAGTTCACACTCACTCTAAATGATCAAAAGCCTTTCCAGACTGGGTGCAGAGAACCCTACCCTTGGGGGAGGGTGTGCCAAGGTTTGGAGACATGGTGGCATGGAGATCTTGTTCCAAGCCCCCTGCCATGGGCAGGGACATCTTCCACTAGAGCAGGTTGCTCCAAACCCCATCCAACCAGGCCCTGAGCACTTCCAAGGATTGGTGTTACCACTCACCTTTGAATGGTAACTGAGGTTCTTGTAAATAGATCCCTTGGGGTGAATGAGGGTGAAACAACACTGAATGACCAATGTACTTATATGAGTCAGGTTTGTTTTAAAACAACTTAAAAGAAAAGGAAGCATACAGCTGTTTTGATTATTTTCTATAAAAATATAAAAGTAAAACAACATGAAAACATAAGAGAAAAAAAAAAAAAGAACAATACAAGATAGGGGAGAGGAAAAATATCACTACCCATGTATCCAGTGATGAGATTTGATCATTGCAGTTTCAATGTCTGTGGTCTGCATGATGGTCAGAGCCTTCATCCATTAGGAGCCCACACAACAAAGACTTCCATGGGTTATATGCATTTGGTTTTAGGGGAAAGGCCTCGGTACCTCCCTTGGGGGGGAGTTTACACTGCCACATGAAGTTGTGCCTTATAGGGAGGGAGGAAATTGGCATGACAAAAAACATTAGCACACCTCTGCAGGATCTGCTTCTTATCTGCCTTTTCCCTTATCTGATGCAATAACACTTTGTTGAAGTGTGTTATCTGGGAAACAGTAGACTGCAGGACACAACCAATTTATCTAAGCAAACTTTGTTTTTTCACAAGGAGGTGTTCACAGCTTGTCTGAGCAACTTGTGCCAGTGACTCACCTTAAAGTACAGCACTAGCTCAGGGCAGTTGTTCTTTCCTTTTCCATTACTTTGTTGATTACTTCTGATTTTTACTATTTTTGGTCAGATAGCATCATGCAGTGTTGGATTTCAGCTCAGGTGGCTGAAAACTGGAAAAATAGTTAGGGACAGACAGGGAAAATAATTGTCTCTGGGGCACAGAGGACTGTCAGAGTGAGAATTGCATATTTGCTTATTCAGTGTCTGTCTTGGATCTTTATTTCAGCCCAGATGTTCATCTCACAAACGTGGCAGCACAAAAGCCTGCACCTGACTGCTCCTGGCCAGGGAGGGGGACATGCTGCCTGCAGGCTATTCCCTGCTGCTTGCTGTGGGATCTCTGGCAGGTGCAGGTGAGCTGACCTCACCCTGGCAGCTGCCACGTGTGCTGCAGCCACTTCACTGTGCTGCCTCTTCTCCTGACACACAGCCAGCTGATTTCCTTGGTAGCAGCTTTAGGCATGAGGCTGGGCCAGGCTTCTGCTTTCATGTCACTTTGTGCATCTATACTGTGGATGTTTTTTACTTTAAACTCAATAATGTTCTGGTTAATGCACTCCTGAGAGGTAGATGTAGCTGAGCCCTTGTCTTCTGAGACCTCAGAGGGACAGCAATGCTGGCATTGCTGCACACAGCTGTCTCTGTTAAGCTGCCTCTCTCAAGAGGTGTCAGTCAGCTGAGGGAGAGAGGGAGGATGGATGGAAGGAAAAAAATAGGTTGTTAGATTCCTCATGAATCTGAGAATGGTGTTTGAGCATAATAGAGGATGGTGTTGAACATCCCATTTTATGGGCTGCTCCCTTCTATAAATCTCTCTTGTCAGTAGGGAGAGTTTTTGCAGTCCCCTGATAGCAGAGAGGATGTTAATTGCTGCTGGGGAACTTCTGATGGAGACCTGGGGACTGTTTTCTCCTGTAGGTGCATATCAGTTAACCCTGGAGAATTTAACTGCTGAGTGTGGCTGGTGGCCCCAACCTT
This sequence comes from Pyrgilauda ruficollis, assembly GCF_017590135.1. Taxonomy (NCBI): domain Eukaryota; kingdom Metazoa; phylum Chordata; class Aves; order Passeriformes; family Passeridae; genus Pyrgilauda; species Pyrgilauda ruficollis. Next base: position 1,000,060 of record NW_024511099.1, read on the forward strand.
CTGGTCTCTGGTCTTTCACTCAGAATTCTTGCTGGGCTGTGGAGATTATGACTGGAAACAAATCACAGGGACTAAATGTGTGCTCATCTGTTGGGAATGACTTTGTGTAGTTGTTTGGACGTCTCAGAGCTGCAGGCGGGTGATCAAACTTGGTGCTCCACTCCCTAGTGTGGGGCAGGGCCAGTGGAGGTTCTCGTTGTGGATATGGACAAGCACTTTCATCCAGTGTTCAGAAGGGGATTAGCAGTGACAAATGCTACTTTGAGCTCCTGGGCTGTGACACCCCAAGCCATCAGGATCTGAAACCCTCAATGTGTTCTTGAGCAGACAAGGGATTCCAGTGTCAGGTCACTCCTGTACAGGGGTGTCTCGTGATGCTTTGACACCTTGCAGGTAGGGGTTTGCAGGCTGAGTGAGCTGGTGGGGTGCAGCAAGTGAAACGTACAGCTGTGTGAACTGGTTACATGAAGGAAGATGCCACCTGGAAGGATGTAGCTGCTTTCAATCAGAGTATCAGACTTCAGCTGGGTGCAGCACCATATAACTGTCGGATCTCTAGCCCTGTTGTGAAACCCTGCCAACTTGGCTATTTCTGGAAGATGTTCCCCTCCAAGTACCAGCAAATCACAAGTATCAGAGCACTTGCCAGAGATGGAGGGTTATGATCATCTCTCCTGCTTATGTGTCCCACAGCAATGCCCCATCAGCACTGATAAACTGCCCCCCAGAGTGGTTTGGCTGCCAGAAATGATCACCAGGTCCATGGTGCACTGACTGAGATGCAGGCCAGGAACTGAGGGTACTTAACAACAAAAAGTCTCTTTAAAACAGAATTTTACTCCGTTGGTTTTGTTTGTTTTTTAACACAGGTTTTCTCCCTAGTTAAGTGAAAAATATTTATCATGAAATTCAGCTGAAATTCTCAGAAATTTATCTGCCACATTCGCAACCCAAGTATTGCAACAGCAGGAACCTGAGAACGCAACTGATTTGTCATTACAAGAGCTGAGAGAAACAGAGACAGCAAATAGCACTACAAAGATGACAAGCAAAAATACGATTATTGTTCTTTCAGTCTTAGTCATGTAAAGAGCAAGCAGAAGCATAGGTAAGGTAATTTCCCTTAGATGTGACTTATGTTGATGGTGCTCTCCTATGAAATGTCTCTAATTTAACTCTTCCTTCTAACAAGATGTGGTCACTGCTATTACTTGTTACAGCACTGTGTCCTGTCAGCTTCAGCCCCGTATTTCACATGGTGCCACTGGGGACAGTTTTATTTCAAATGAACAAATAAATTAAGCTCATTTCTTGTCTGGGATAGCTCTAATGTGCACAATCTACTATGTTCACAGCCTCAAACAAAATTACTGCTAAGGCAGTCTGCAGGTAAAGGGTCCAAGTAACTTCAGTTAGTCAGGAAATAAATTAATTGGAATGAAAGTCCTTGATGTCATCACAGTGCTGCTGGGCTCTCAGAGAGATATCTGAACACTCTGCTGGGAACCTGTTCCCTGCAGACACCCACATCTGCAATTAAAAAGGGTTAATGCTCATTCTGTGAATCTTCCTCAGCACTTACTGCTTCAACATGACTTTTTTTTTTTTTTTACTTTTCTTTCTGGAAGCCAGAGGGATTTTTTTTTCTTTAGTATCATCAAGAACAGGAATAGAAACTTTGCAACAAGCTCAGAATGTTCTTTGGCTCGGCACATGGGAAAGAGATTTAGGGTTGGATTTCCTATTGCTTCACACTCACTCCTGCCTGCTAGCAGGGTAATGATTTTGTGGGCAGGCATTTTTCTTAATGAGCCATTGGCAAAACTGCCTGTTTCTCCCTAATTTACTGTTATATCTCCTCAGCTGCGTTCTGGAGGTAAACACTTCACCTTCCTGCACTGCCAGCTGCCAGCGAGACTCTGAACTTGAGTTCATCTTCTGAAAGACTCACTTTGCCTTGTGAACAGGGAGAGCAGGGGGGTGAAGATGTTTATCACTTTCTGAGGGGTTTTATTACACTGTTTGGGATGGATGGTCTGGTTTCATGATTTGCTTGGCAACTGATCATAATCCTCTAACCTTCATTGTGATTAAATGACAAATATCCAGAAGCAGAGCAAAGTAAGGAAGCAAGTTGCCCCTTCAGAGTGGGAAAACAAGGCAGCATGGAGCTGCCAAGGGACTGGAGCCCGTGTTGGAGCCAGGACTTGCACAAGAGCTCTCTGTCAGAGGTCCTTGTGCACTGTGCCTCCCACTCGTGCGGCTGCTGGAGCACTCTGTTCCCAGCAGCTGGTCTTGCAGCATTTTGTCATTGACTACACAACCCCAGATATTAATAGCAGAGAGATGTCCCCTGCTTTCAGCTGTTCAGCTGTGTCCCTGGTTGTCTGGGAGTTGATTCCTGCATGCAGCTGGGCTATTGTCATTGCTCAGGTACTTCAGTGCGTGAGGTTGATGCTGTAGGCTGACAGGGAAGGAGCAGCATGGTGGAGGCTTTGACCTGGTCTGGAATGACAGGCCTGTCAGCAGAGGGGCAGATCTGGGTGTTCTGTGAATGAGAACATCGTGGCAAGCACGCTTTTAGGTGCAGAATTCATCCTGTTCTGGCAGGTGTCCTGCTGGTCCTGAAGCTGCTGGCACAGGAGGGGAATGCACATCTTCACTGGGGGACAAGAATGGGTGTGTGAGCTCTTATGGAATTAGGAGACCAAAAAGACCAAATGTTTTCCAAAGATGACTCTGCAGTCACTGTGGTGACTGTTTATTGGGCACTTTCCTGAAGCTAGTTGTGTATTTTACTGCTGGGAAGCAGTACTTGGATTCTCCACACTTGGAGAAGCTGACACACTTTGTACCTTTTGCCATGCACAGCTCAGTGTGTCCAGCATCATCTCTGGCTGTGGAGTCTAACTAACAGCACATGAGTAGAACCTCACCTGAAAGATCACCTTGCCTCTACAGGCAGGAAGAGGAAGGTGCTGTGTAACTTGCCTGTTAATGCTTTCAATGTGGCTGCTGTCCTAGGAAGAAAGAAATGAAGCATCTTTTCAGGAATCTGGCTGCGCAGCAGAGTGTGGTGCTGATCCCAAGCTTGGGGTGGGAGACACCCTCATGGATGAAGTTCACTCTCCCCTTGTGTCAGGCAGCAGCAGCTCCCTCTTCTCTCTGGACACCACTGGCCCAGCACAAGGCACTGGCTCCTTTGCTTCTGAGAGTTTCCCAGTTTGGAAGCTGCAGTGGGCTGGAATGAGGTATTTTAGCTGACACAGGGATGCTTGCTGCTCAGCTGGCCCTCTGCACTGCAGAGCTTAGTTCTGTTCCATGTAAGAAAACAAAGGGGCTAAACACATTCTGCACAGCAAAACAAAGCTTTTAGGGCAGGCAAGCACCTGATCCTCCTCCTGCTACTACTATGGAAACATGTCAGAGCAGAAAACCTGTTGCCATGAGACTGTAAAAATAACCCTGCCATCACATTATGGAGACACGGACTGGCTGCAGCACATGGCTTATGTAAGAGCAGCTCCAGCACTGGGATGTGGCACTGTGAGCTGCCTCCTGCTCCCAGGAGACAGGCAGGCTTCTGAAAAAGCTGCAGGCAAGACAGTTCGGGTAGTAAGTCTGTTATTTTTAGTCTGTGTGTCTGAAATATAAGTCTGAAGTGGACAGAGACACTTTTAGGGTATGTAGCATCAGCAGGAGAATTTTAAAAGTAGGACCAAGCAATGGCAGCTGGGTTTTTTTGTTTTAAAGAAATCACACCTTGGTTTTAAGGGGTCAGATACAGGATATTTTTTTGAACTCTGTGTCATTTGAAGCGTGTTTAGAACTGGCCAGGGCAGGAGAAGGCCTTGCTAAGTTGGAAGGTGGTCAGGGAAATGGTGGTGCTGTGTTTGATGCTGTCATGGCTGGGAAAAAGGAATGACAGCAAGGGATCAGGTCCAGGAGCCAGGCCCAGCTCTGTTGCTCATGCAAGATTTGGCAGAACAGGTGAGCAACCTCAGGGCTGGAGAAAGGACAACAGCCATATTTACAGTTCTGAAACTCTGCCCAGAAATATCTCTACAGAAGGTCAAAAAATCAAGGGCTTGGCTGGACCCAGACACTTCCCTGTATGCAGAAAAAAAAAAAAATCAAACTCACTGTAGTCACGTACTAATTGTCACTAATTTTTTTGATCTTATGCTCTTGCTAAGTTAAGCACTTGGGGGAGCACATTCAGAGGGGGGAGTGCAGAAAACAGCAAATTTTAAAACCTTTGCAGAAACTACTACTGGTTACATCAATTGTCCTTTTACTACAAGACAAACTCAGTGACTGTTCCTGCTCAGCCCTCCTCAGGCTGCTTTTTAAAACATACCCAAGTTTTATCCCTTCATCCAGTCCTGAAAGCCTCATTTCTGCCATCTCCTGCCTTCCAACAGTGGAACATGTTTTCCCAGTGAGCCAGAAAGATGCTGCCTCCTCCTGCTCCTCCCTACACATCCTCAGAGATTCCTGACGTGCCTCAGATGTACAGCTTTGCTTTGTTTGAATGCACAACTCCTCTTCTGTGCCTCAGGCATGTGGAGGATTCCCAATCCCTCCTACTCCTGTTCCCAGCGTGACAAAGGAGCAGCTCTGAAGCCAAACCCCAGAAGTGTTCACATAAACCCCCAACAAGGAACATACACATGGAGCCAGGAATGTCCCGCTGCTCTGATTTTAATGATCCCACGTGCACCCCAGCGCTGTGTCCAGCACAGCTCTGCCACCCGAGGCCCAGCACAGAGCAGGAAAGGGTTTGTGGTCCAAAGAAACTGCAGAGTTGCAGCTGAGGAGCCAAACAATTCCCACCTCACCTGGGTGGGCTCTGGACACACCAACGTCCTGCAAATCCCAAGGACTGTGGGATGAAACATGAGCCCACAGTGACAGCAAACACGCTGTGACAATGGCACGGCCACCTCAGCCCTCCAGGATGCGGTTGATGAGCTTCATTTCCTCAGCAGACATGGGGTTCAGGTTAAACCCCTTCAGCTCAGGTTTACCTGAGAAAAACACATGGAAAACGTCAGGATTTTGTCACCAAAGAAGTAAAGCAGCTCATGGTAAACTCGAGAGGGGCTGTGGGGAGGGCAGGGGCAGCCCTGGAAGCTGAAGTGGGGTCACCCCAGCACAGGGTCACAGGGGGTTTAGGGTGCTGGGGGCTCCACAGAGACAGACAAGGCTGCTGGGGCAGGGAGGGAACTGCAAAACCAGTGGAAAACAGGCTGCAGGAACACATGGAACTGAGGAATCTCCTGATACACGAGTCTGCTGCCAGGCACTGAGCAGGTTCCAGTGGGAGAGTTTACCCTGAGCCTCATAGAGCCGGTTGACCTTCACCCGCAGCTCTTTCCGGAGCTTGTTTATCTCCTCGTCCAGCTCCTCCTGGTCTGGGATAAGAGGCACGAGTGAGGAGGACTGCGGTGGGCTCTGGGATGAAGGCTCTATTCCCCATCATTTTCCCACCCCATCCTGCCTCCCCCACCCCTGGGGCTGAGCAGCTTCCACGTGTGCTTCCCAGGGCACAGCAGGGGCCAGAATCAGCCTCTCGAGAGGCTCTGGGCACCTCAAAGAAGCCCGTTAATTGAGCCAACATCTTGTTAATTATGGTGCTTATTAAAACACTTAGAGCTACACGGAGCCCTCGGGTGTCCTCACCCTGCCGCAGCATCTCCCGGGTCTTCAACTTGGGCAGCTCGATGAACATGCCCCCGAAGCAGACCATGGCTTTCTCTGGGGAGAGAGGAAGGGAAGGGAAGGGAAGGGAAGGGAAGGGGCTGTCAGCGGAGCCGCTCCGCGGCCACGAGGTCACGGGGGGCGCAGCCAGCCCGGCCTCACCGTCGGGCTCCGGGTCCTTCTGCAGCGCCCGCAGGGCCTCGCGGTTGCGGTTCCGCTTCACGTCCAGGTCCACGATCTGCAACGGGAGCGAGAGAGGCGGGAGCGGCCGGGGCTCGGGGCTACCGGCGGCGGGACAGAGCGGGGCGGGGGGGCCCCGCCAGAGCTGGGTCGTACCTGCTGCCGTGCCGCCAGCACGTCCTCGGCCAGCTCCTCCACCTCGGCCAGGTAGCGCAGCACGAAGGCCGGGTCCCGGGCCATGGCGGGGCCGCCACCGGGGCTGCTCCGGGTCCGCCGCCGTTCGGCTCCGGGCCGCAGCCGCAGCCGCGCGGGCTGGTTCCGCGGCGGGAGGGGCCGGGCTCAGCGCGCCCTCTCGCGGCCGCCGCCGGGAGCGCCGCCCGGTTTGGGCACCCCGGGCTGCGGGGATTGCCCGGGCTGCGGGGACAGACCGGGGCTGCGGGGACTGACCGGGACAGTGGAGACTCCACCGGGACTGCGGGGACAGATCGGGGCTGCGGGGACTGACCGGGGCTGCGGGGATTGATCGGGGCTGCGAACACGCGTAGCGGGGGTCGCCTGAGTGGCCGTGGGCCGGGAGGGACGTGCCCGGTGCCAGCGTGGGATCTCGTCCGTAGTGCGGACTAACGATCCCGGGGCTGGCTCCGGGCTGCCCCTGCCCCCGGGACTCCGGTGCAGTGTGGCCGTGTGGCGCTGAGCCCCAGAGTGGGGGTCCTGGCCCCGCAGCCAGCCCCCAACCCACCCCGCTCAGCCCCGAGGGACAGGGGCTGAGAGCCCAGCCTCGCCTGGTCCCCTTGGTGTGAATTATTTATCACTTTTCACAGCCCGTCCCTTCGCCCCCAGCAGCACCGTCTGTCTCCTCTTCCTCGCTGCTTCCCAGCACGGTACCGCTGTTGGCAGCTGGGCCCTTGGAGCATCAGGTGACCTCTGTGTCATCCCAGAAAGCAATAAAGGGCACTCAAAGCGCGGGGCGATTAGCTCAGGTTTCCTTTCGTGCAGCTGGTGGCTCATCTGTAGCTCAGCGTCCAGGACCTGCCATCCCCGGGGACTGGAGCCAACTGTGGTCCCGGCAGCTTGACTCACCCTCAGCCAGCCCCGGTGCCCCCCAGTCTGTGTCAGGCACGGGCTGGTCCCAGGAAGGCTCTGGCAGGGAACCATATCCATCTGCTGCCCTGAACAACCCTGGCTGCAGGAAGGGAAATGTATTGCTTCTCAAAACGCTCTTAATCCCTTTCTTTCTGCACCACCCAGCCAAGAGCAAGAGGAGCTGGAAAAATGGGGTGTGGGAGATGAGGGAGACCCACCACTAATGATGAGGATGGGAATGTCCTCATCAGAGGCAGATCCTCACTTTGTGCACTCTGGGAAAGGGGCCCCAGCAGCCCACCCAGGGCTGGTGGGTAACAGGGGACACAGGTTCTCATGTCCCATGTCCCTGCTCTGCCCTCAAACAGCATCTCAAGGTTGTGAATGCAGCCCTGTCCCCAGCTGTCCTTCTCTGCCATCCTGGCTGTGCCACCCAGCTGCTGCTTGCCTGGTGATGGGGGGGGACCTCTGATCTGTTTTAGATCAGTGCTTTGAAGGGCGAGAGCCCCAAACCTGCCTGAAGCAGTGAACAGGGCCAGGGAGAGGAGCAGCCCCAGCACTTGGGGACCCTGGCACATGCACTTCATGAAACTCATTTGACAAGGAGCTCCCCAAAGGTGGTGACCCCAGTGCTGCAGCTCCTCTGGCTGCCAGAGATGAGGACCACAGGGGACAGGGATGGAGGGAGCGAGGCAGCAGCTGGCTGGTGGTCACCACGCTTCTGTGGGCAAATAATCCCTTAAGGGAGATTACCCAGATCGGAAGATTACTGCCCTAATCCCATAAGGTCATTTGTTTCAGTTATCTGAGATCTCTCTCTGTGGCAGCATGGAATGAAGTACTGCAGCTTCAGGAAGCAGTGGGAGCCAGTGCTGGGGCACACACAGGCACTCCACGCTGGGAAGGATCCACACTCAGGTTAGATTCCTTCCTGACATCAACCAGAAAATGTACTGGGATTGGGGCTGGATGCCAGTGCTGGGAAATGCTCATTTGTCAGTGGGAGCAGCTGGCTGGAGATCTGAAAAAGCAGGAAGGAGGGAGGGAGGGCTGTCAGAGTCTGGGCAGGAGGATTGGGGATGGGGATGGGGATGGGGATGGGATGAGATGTGGCATGGGAACAGGGAAGGGAGTAGGCTGACTGTCCTGGCAGTAATGGAAGGAAGCAGTGACTCTGAGGTTGCCAATGACAGTGCAATGAAGGCAGGGTTTTGCCAGGAATGTTGGGCTGCATGGAAGGGTGGGGGCTGCTCTCCCTGGGAAGGTGGGGCCCAGCTCAGCACAGGCATGGGGGAAGCACTGCTGAGGGATCTCCAAGCCATGGGCATCTGGAAAACATTGTCAGGGCAGTGAGAAGTGGCTGGTGCTGCACTCTGTGGCCTGTCCCCAGCCAAGCTCTGAGCCAGCCACAAATCATCACGGATTTCTCTTCCTGGAGCCAGCGCCAGGGGCAGACATTCTGCTTGGAAGCTGGACTCAGACTGGAACCAGAGGTCCATTTGGACCAGTTCCCCTGGGAACTGGGCAGTCAGAGGAAGCGGCCACCCGCCCGCTGCCGGGAGCTGCTTTGCTTTGCTGTGTGTTTTGTGGAAAGAGCAGGTTTGGCTTCATCATGTTCCTTTTTCTTCCTTGCAGCCCTTTTCTGTATGCAGCCAGAAACCCTCCCTGCCTGCTGGCAGCTGCACAGGAAGCTTCAGGGATGTTTATAAGGTTTTTTTCTCTCTTCTCCTTTCATGTGGCTGCTGGGGCCTGTTGTTAAGATAAATCAGACTTCAAACCACGGTCTCCATGTTCTCAGGCTGTGGATCTTTAACTGCTGCTTCAGAGGGGGTGTTTCAGGGTCAGGGGAGAAAGGTGGGTCTGTCTCTCCCTGATTTCCAAGTCCCTTCTCTCTGGCACTGTGCCCACTGTCATGGCAATGTTGTCTGTGCTTCATCACCCAGCCAAGACAGAGAGTCCCCAGGGACCAAGCCCAAAGAGGTCTGGAGTGGCCAAATGTTGATGGGGCTCTGGCCAGTGGACCCCATCCTTGGAATGGGCCCTGCCCTGCCTGTTGTTGATGAAAGGCTGCTTTCTTCAGGCTTTGGGATGCTGGGAGCATCCCCTCCCCCAGGCAGGCATTTGTGGAGGGGATCTGTCAGGAGCATCTCAAGGTGAGGTGTTTCATTATCGATGCTAATACATGCAGCACGGGGAGAGCCTTGCCTTGATGGCCACTCCCTTGTGCTGAGTAACATCTTCACCCCCTGGATTTCCTCCCAGGAATCCAGGCTTACTCCATCCCCGGGTTGTGCTGATCCCTCTGGCCACCCTGCAAGGCACGATTTGGAAGTTAGCTGTGTTTCCCGGGATCAAACACGCTCCCCTCTCAATGTGCAACGGGTGTGGTGACCACGGGCCAGGCTCCAGCCGGGTTCCTCCGCAGGCAGACGCAGCAGGCTGAGCCTCGGGGGCTGAGCCGCAGAGCCAGAGCCCGGCCCCGTGCGCTGGGGGCTGGGGCTGCCTGCAGGAGCAGCTGCCCGTGTGCAGTCACCCTCCCTGGAGACCCGCCACAAAGGAGAGAAAGCCCTTTCCCTCGCAGCCCTTTCCCTCGCAGCCCTTTCCCTCGCAGCCCTTTCCCTCGCAGCAGTGCCGGGGATGCCGGCACAGCGCTGCTCCTCGGGTGAGCACATGTCCCGGGTGCGGCCCCTGGCTCTGCCAGACACATTGTGTCCAAACTCCCGAGGGCAACAGGCTCAGGGGAGGTGCAGCGGCAGAGCATCAGGGCTCTTGAGCGCCCAGACTCCAGTGGCCTTGGTACTTCACTTCCAGGGACATTCCCAAAGCTGGGGGATATCATCGGTAACTCTTTCACGAGTTTCATTTCTGGAACAACAGAAGCCTCCTACCAAACCCCATTATTGGTCTTCTCAAAGAGGATACAACTTCTTTGAGCAGCCTTGTCTAGTGGAAGATGTCCCTGCCCTTGGCAAGGGGTTGGCACAAACTGATCTTCGAGGTCCCTTCTAACCCAGCCATCCTATGCTGATTCCATGCCTCTCCCTCCAAAGCAGGGCTCGGGTCCAGCCCAGCCGGTCCCTGCTGGGACCCTCCCTGTCTGCATCGGGCAGGGTTCTGGTGGTCTCAGCCCAAGGGGAGAAGAGGCACCCACACCTCCACCCACCGGGAGCTCGGCCCAAGCCTGGACTCATGGGCAGGGTCTTGCCCGGACTGAGCCTCGGGGCTGGGTGGCCGCGGGGCTCCCCAGGAGCTTCCCGGGAAGCTGCAGTACTCGGCGGGCTGGGAGGGGGTGGTCGGACAGCGCGGACGGGCTCCCGGCGCCGGGCGGGAGGGAGCCGGTGTCGCCGGGCGCGGGGCGAGGCCGGCGGGGGCGGGCGCTGCCGGGGCGGGCTCCATCCCTCCGGAAGTCTCTCCCGCTCCCTCCTTTCTCCTCCTTTCCCCCGACAACATGGCCGCGAAGTCGGACGGCGGCGGCGGCGGCCCGGCCGTGCTGCTGGAGAGCCCCGAGGGCGGCGGCGGGCGGCGGGAGGCGGGCGCGGAGCCCCCGGCGCGGCGGTACCGGCTGCGGGACGGCTGCTGGGTGTTCTGCGCGCTCCTCGTCTGCTTCGCGGACGGTGCCTCGGACCTGTGGCTGGCGGCCCATTACTACGTGCGGGGGCAGCGCTGGTGGTTCGGGCTGACGCTGCTGTTCGTGCTGCTGCCCTCGCTCGTGGTGCAGATGCTCAGCCTCAGGTGGTTCGTCTACGACTTCGCCGCCAGCACCAAGGACAGCGGCGGCGGCACCAAGGACAGCGGCCCCCGCGGCTGCTGCCGCCTCTGCGTCTGGCTGCTGCAGGGCCTGATCCACCTGCTGCAGCTGGGGCAGGTCTGGAGGTACGGGGGTACGCGGGGCGTGGGGGTGCCTGGGGGGTGAGGGCACAGCGGGGATGGGGCGGCTGCAGGGCCTGATTCAGCTGCTGCAGCTGGGGCAGGTCTGGCTGTATGGGAGGTATGGGAGTACAGGGGGCGTGGGGGTATCGGGGTGATGGGGTGCTGAGGGGATGGGGATGCTTCTGGACTTGACACACCTGCTGCAGCTGGGGCAGGTCTGGAGGTGCGAGGGTACCTGGGGGTGAGGGTACAGGGGGCTGGGATGGGGCTGCTGCAGGGCCGGATCTGTCTGCTAAAGCTCAGGCAGGCTGGAGGTACAGGGGGAGGGCGGCACGTGGGGGTCATGGAGCCAGGCGGGGCCTGGAGGGAGCGGCACAGTGCAGCAGGGACATGGGTGGGGATAACAGCATGGAGACTTCAGGAGGGGTTGGCAAGGCATGGGGAAATGGGTGGGGATGGAGAGGTGAAAGCAGGGGCCCAGGCAGCTGGAGGAGGGACAGGGATCAATGTCTCTGCAGCCCCAGAAAGATGGGTGGTGGAGAAGAGCTCCCAGCCATGGGCACAGGGGGGTGTGGGTAGGAGCTGTGGGTGTGGGTGAGGAGCCACAGCCCAGCTCAGTGCCACAGCCCTGCCATCCCCGCTGCCAGGTGCTGCTGGGCCTGCTGGGGACTTGCCTGGCCATGGCAGTGTGGTTCTGGGGGTGTGGAGTGATTGTGCTGGGCCCTGAACACCTCGAGGCTCCTGTCCTGATCTCACTGTATATGTGGGGTGGTGAGCAATGAGGTGCTGGTGGTTCCCAGCCTGTCCAGGCTCTGCTGCTGCCCCATCCCAGTCCTGGGGACAGGCTGGTGGTGTGAGCAGGGCGAGCAGCAGACAGACAGGCTGGGGGAGCTCAAGGCCCTCCATCCTCCTCTCTGCAGACCCCCCAGCTGCACAAGGTGATGTTTTCTTGGCACCTCTCTGCTGTGCCGCGGACCCAGCCCCACGCCCTTCCAGCTCCAGCCCCACGCGCTGGGGAGGAGCCGGGCGCTGGCACCGAGCGCCTCTCAAGGAGCCGGTGCCGGGAGGGCAGACAAAGGCAGTGCCCGGAACAATGCCTGGAGCCAGCAGCACTCCCTACTCGGGTTTCCATCCTGTTTCCCCTCCCGGGTGCTGTAGTAGAGGCTCTTTGCTCGTTCCCTGTTGGTGTCTGCATGTTCATTCCTCTGCTGCTCCTTCTGGGATGCTCCGGGTGTTTAACTTTGTTTGACAGTGCAGCGTGTGCCGTGCTCAGCACACCTGCCAGCACACCTGCCCTCCCCATCCCCCTGACAACGGGACCACTCTCAGGGTACTCTGGCTGTAGGGTGGGTGCAAACCTGCTTCGTGTGCGAGGGGAGCTGGTGAGGGAAAGGACAGGAGCTCTCTGGCCCTGCCTGCAGCTGGCGTGATCCTGACACACCTGATCCCAGCCCAGGCTGGAGCTGAGCTGCAGCCGGGGGCTTTGCTCCTGGGGGTGTCAGTCCTGCTCTTGGATCGGTTGTGCCATGGAGACTCCTAAGCCAATTAAAGCGGTAACTCTCAGCACTCACCCTCCAGGACATGCTGGTCTCAAGCAGCAGCTGAGGCTCTTTCTAATCTCTGGATTTGGGATTAGTTGGGGTGACCAGTTAAATGCAGTTTGTTAAACCCATTAGTGGGGTTGGATCCGGTGCAGGAGGATGAGGCAGTTAAAGAAGTGTTGGATAAATGCTGCAGGTGAAAGAAAGGATTTTCCCTGGTCAGAGCACTGTGTCCCTTGCCAAACATCTCCCCCTTCCTGATTTACCTGCCTCCTCCCTCACCTCTGCAGATGTCACCTCTACCAACCTCACTGCACAGTCCCGAGCCCCACCTGTGATAAAGACCCCCAATCCCCAAAAAGAAAGCTGCTTCCCACTGCAAAAGCAGCTCTCAGCACTGGCTCTGTGGTTATCCCTAATTAAATCTGTTGAAGTTATCTGTCATTGGTATGTTCATGGTGCACATGCACAAGCTCCATCACAGGTGGTCTCCGGAGATGCTGCCGGTGGCATGGCCATGTGCTCGTGTAAGCAGCAGCAGCAAGGGCCTGTCCCCAGCTGGTCCAACACCACCACTGTGCTTGTGGGTCATGCTTGGATGGTTTTGCAGCTCAGGAATTGTTATCCACTCACAAAGTCCCCAGTTCTTCACCAAAGCAGCTCTGCAGGGCAGGGATGATGCTCATGCCAGTGTGCCTCCTGCCCAGAAGTATGTCGGGGTCCCCTGCCACCTGCATGGGCTGGCAGCTGGCCAGGGTGTGCTGCATGTCCCATGGGGCTGGGGACAGCCCTATCAGTGCCTGTGTCTGTGTTAGCCCAGGGTCACACATGGTTTGGCTGCCTGGGGCCACTGGGGCCAAACCAACCATTCCCTCTCTTCCTGAAAGCCCTCATCAGCCTGTGTACCCCCATCCTCTGCTGGCTTGGGGACCCAATGCCACCCCTTGGTCCTGGTGCCAGTCTGGTAGCAGTCCAGGAGGGCAAGGTCATCCTGGGTGGGCTCATGAGGGGTGGCAGAGCTGTGATCTGCAGGTTTTCCCACCACTCTGCTCCCTAGATCATTGCTCTGTCTGTGTGGGGGCAGGAGCCCTCCCAGCCCTGGGAGCACCCAGCTTTGGGGTGTCAGCTTGTCCTGCTGCAGGACCCAGTGCTGGCAGTGCCCACCTGGCCCTGCTGCAAAGGACAAAGGGTTTTTAGGGCCAGACAGAGCCTTTCCCTGAGCACAAGTGCCCTCAGGTCCTCCCATCTGTCCCGAGTAGCCAGGGCATCTTGGGGTGTGGGGCTGGAGGGACACAGTGAGTGTGGTGACATGGGCACATGTGCAGCTCTCCCTGATGACCTGACTTGGTAGGATGTGTAAGGGATTAAAACGGCTGTAACAGAGAAGCAATTTTCTCCTTGTTTAAATACAGGATTAAGGGATGAGATCCCAAATTATCTTCTAGGAAAATCACACTTCCTATTGCTCACTCTGGGACCAGAGGGTCCCTCATCCTTTTCCATCTGAGGATGATGATTAGTAGATTTGTTTGTAACCAGAGCTGGGCTTTTCTCCTCATTCATTTTTTCCAACATTTGAGAGCTGGTCTCAGTAGTTGGGAGTTGGGGGCAAAGAGTGACACTGGTGACAAATCCAGCTGTAGTGGGGCTCTGACAAAACCAGTGCCCAACCAAGCCACCACCTTCCTGCTGCAGGGTTTTTGTTGGATCACTCTTTGCAATACAAAGGAGGGAGCAATTAGCCCTGAGAGCTCTCGCTGTCGGTTTCTGCCTCATCATCAGTTTTTTTGAAAATTAAATGATTTTTTTTTCAAGTGATTGATTCTGTGTTTCCCGTGCAGCTGCCGTGGCGCAGGGCTGGGGAGCGCCCGCCGTGCTGGCAGCGCCGGGATCGCTCGCTGGGCTGAAACACCACGGGATGATCAAATGCTGAACAAATAAGAATCAACATTTCATTCGGGCGAGTTGATGGGAGATAAAATCTCATTTTAATGAGACCTATGGAGCTGGCAGACAGAGGGATAATTGTGCCCTTGCTGAAAGCTGGGGAGGCCACGGGTCACTTGTTGAACAGTGCAGGACCCAGGGCTGGGGCTCTGTCGTGTGTGTGCGGGGGCTGCTCTGTGCCGTGGACAGTGGGATCACTGATGAGCCCAATTATCAAGACTAATTACAGGGACAGGATGAGGTCACCAGCTCCCAAGCCTGGTTCATGCATGGGCACCCTGGGGCAGCAGTGATGCCCTACAACAGCCAGGGCTTTATGTTGCTTCCCCTGTTGTTTCCCCCTATGCTGTGCTTCCCTCCCCTGGGCTGCCCACTGTCTTGCTCCCCACCAGAGAGGAGGGTCCTTCACCACGCCCTTCTGAGGGGCCGTGGCCCTGCTGGTGCCACAATGGCAGCGCTGGCCTGGTTGCCATGAGCAGGTGGCACTGGGATGCAGATCTGCACCAGGAGCCAGGAGCCAGGTGGCCACAGCCTCTCCCCACCCCAAGCAGTGAGGGGCAGGCTGCAGCAAAGGCTAAAATTAGGTGCTGCCCCGGAGGTGGAGGTTAAAACGTCACTTTGACACCAGCACAGAGAAGCCGGTGGGGGCTGGGAGTGGGGCTGGCAGGGCAGAGCAGAGAGCAGCAGGGTGTCCTGAGGGCTCGGTGGCCGCAGCTGATGGCCCTCACTGTGCTCTCAGGGCTGTGCAGCCCCAGGGGTGGGAGCACTCTGCTGTCCCTGCAGCGGGAGCAGGGCTGGCTCCTGCCTCCTGCTGCTGACGGATGAGCTGAAAGTGCTGTGATCAGGCTTTCTCCCATGCTCTGGGCTGATGGAGCTGTCTGGCAGCACATTCTGGAGCTGATGGAGAAGCTGTTGCTCTGCCAGAGGATTTTATTCTCTGGGAGGAATCTGTGGCCTGATGTCCTCCTGCTGCACCTGTTTTCCTCCTCACCCCGTTCCCTTCTCCTCCTCGCCAGCAGAGCCCTGGCCGTGGCGCAGGAAGGGCTGCCCGGGGAAGCCCTGCCTGGCCAGCCCTGCGTCCCCTCCCGTGGTGCCAGATCTGGCCCGGTGCCGTGGGGAGGGTCCCTGGTGGCGGTGACTCAGCCGGGCGTGCGTCGGTGCCACGCACACTCCACTGACCCCCAGCCGACGAGCAGATGGCCGGGGCCAGCGTGTGGCTGCACCCTCAGCCCTGCCAAGAGCCCAGGCAACACCGGCATGAGCGCCAGGAGCTTCCTGTGGGCAGCACGGCACAACCAGCTGGTTCCTCCATCCTGGCCGGGGCAGGAGGAAGCAGGGTGGGCTCTGCGCCAGCTGGGACCAAAATATCCCTTTTGAGAAGTAGCCGGATGTGGTGCTGGGTTGGGGTAGCCTGAATCCATGGGTGGCTGGAAATGAAGCTGTGGATGGGATCCCTGGCTGGGGGAAGCCAGACCCCTGCATGGGTGGTTAAGGATTGGGGTGATGGGTGGGTAGGCACTGTATGGCTCGGTGGACAGCGTGGTGATGGCCCAGGGCTCTGGGGTGCTGAGCTGTCTTTGCACAAGCTGCCCCTTCCCAAACTGGAGCCCTGGCCTGGGACAGGGATGTGTTGATCATTGCTGCTGCCCTGCAGCACCTGGCACCCCTGGCCTAGGGAGCATTCCATGGTCTCAAATGAGCAGGAGCAGGTTGGCAGTGGTCACAGGGCATTCCTGGTGTGGACAGAGTGGGGTGAGCTCACCTGGCAGCGTGGGCTCACCTCACCCTTCGCCTGCCTCGCACAGGTACCTCCGCACGCTGTACCTGGGGCTGCAGAGCCGGTGGCAGGCCGAGCACCGCCGCCGCCACTTCTACTGGCGGATGATGTTCGAGAGCGCGGACATCAGCATGCTGCGGCTGCTGGAGGCCTTCCTCAAGAGCGCGCCCCAGCTCGTGCTGCAGCTCAGCATCATGGTGCAGCAGAACTACATCGAGCCGCTGCAGGGTAAGGGACAGCGCTTGCAGGGGACAGGGTGAGGGGAGGGAGGTCCCTGATTTCCGTGGGCTCTCATGGCCGCTCCCTGCAGGACTCTCAGCCTCGGCCTCGCTGGTCTCGCTGGCCTGGATGATTGCATCCTACCAGAAGGTGCTGCGGGACTCGCGGGAGGACAAGATGCCCATGTCCTACAAGGGCGCCGTGGTGCAGATCCTCTGGCACCTCTTCACCATCGCCGCTCGTGCCATCGCCTTTGCCCTCTTCGCCTCCGTGTTCCAGCTCTACTTCGGCATCTTCATCGTCACCCACTGGTGCATCATGACCTTCTGGATCATCCAGGGCGAGACGGATTTCTGCATGTCCAAGTGGGAGGAGATCATCTACAACATGGTGGTGGGCATCATCTACATCTTCTGCTGGTTCAACGTCAAGGAGGGTCGGAGCCGCTACCGCATGTGCATCTACTACATCATCACGCTGTCAGAGAATGCCGCCCTCACCATCCTCTGGTTCCTGTACTACGACCGCAAGGTCACCTCCGACTTCAACGCCTTAATCCTCGTCTGCGTGGTTAGCTCCAGCTTCGCCCTCGGCATCTTCTTCATGTTCATCTACTACTGCCTCTTGCACCCCAACGGCCCCATCTTCAGCCACCGCTCCGTGGGCTGCATCTTCCGGCAGGAGCCGCCCCCGGTGCCGGGGTCGCCCGTGGAAGCCGTCACCAGCCCCCCGCGCTCGCTGCCGCGGACTACAGGGGGGGAGCGGGACGGGGCGCCGGGGGAGCGGGACAGCTGCGTGCCCGTCTTCCAGGTGAGACCCCGTGCCCCACCGGCGCCGGCCGCCCGCGCCCCGCGGACAGAGGGGCCCGTCATCCGCATTGACCTGCCCAGGAAGAAGTACCCGGCCTGGGATGCCCACTTCATCGACCGGCGCCTGCGGAAGACCATCCTGGCGCTGGAGTACGCGTCGCCCACCACCCCCCGGCTGCAGTACCGCACCCCCGGCGCCCCGCAGGAGGTGCTGGAGTACGAGACCACCGTGTAGGTTGCGGGGCGTGAGGCTGCGGCGGGAGCGCCGGTGCCACCCAGGCCACCCTGTGTCTCCACAGCTGTTTGCCTTCCCTTGGTTTGCCGGCGCTGCCGTGTCGCCATGCCAAGCATCTGGTGGGCGGTGGCCGGGGAGGTCTCTTGGTGCTATCCCCTCCCCGCGCTGCCTTCCCGCAGCCCAGACCCGTCCCACCCGACGGCGGCCGCCCCACGCCCTCCAGGGCTCGTCCTTGCCAAAATACCTCACCGGTGCCTGAGCCCAGGCGGTGGGTGCTGTGGCCCGTATCAGGGGTGCAGGATGGGGACCGGGGGCACCTGGGATGGGGCTGGCAGCTGCCGGGGGCACGGTGGGGCGCAGCGGGCAGCACACAGGAACACAGGTGCCTGTGCCACGGCAGAGCCATGGGGATGGAACATGGCTGCACTGGGGTGTGCATGGGGTTTGTGACCCCCAGGGAGCTGGGGCAGGGACAGCCGGGGTCCATCCAGTCACCCCCATGTCTCCCACTTCCCCCACACTCTGCCACACCAACCTGAAATGAGCCCCTTCATATCCATCCTCAGTCCCCCTGGCTCAGGGTTGAGCCATGTCCCCAACTCTATGGGGTCTCCAATATCCTGTGGGGCGTAGGCCCTGGCCTGGGGGGGCCCCTCGTGGGTGGGCACAAACCTTGCACCCCTGGTTTGGAGTTGGGTCCCCAGCTGTGGCCAGGATGGCTGCACCCCATCCTCCCCCCAACCCCACAGGAACTGCTTCATCTCATTGGGTTTGTTTTCACCTGAATGGTGACATTTTTTGTGACATTTTCTACCTCCGCTGGGGCCGGGGGTGGCAGGGCCTGGCTGGCACCACTGAGGGGTTTGTGCGGGGCCGCCGGCGTTCCCCGGATTCCCCAAAGTGGGATTCACCCCCAGCCGTTCTCCTCTCCTGGACTGGCATCCCTTTCCACCCGGGAGAATTTCCATTCTCTCCTTCATCAGCATCACCCCCTCCAGCTCCGCAGTATAAACCTGAGCTGGGACCCTCCCTCCCCTGACCTCACCCTGTGTGCCCCCTGCCTGTCCCCTGCCTGTCCCCAGTCCCTGCCCTGCCTGCCCCTGTCTGCTCCTGCCTCCCCGGAGGAGTGGGGCTGCTCGGGCTCTGGGTTTGAATGTGTCCCTGGTCCTGCCCAGATCCACCGGCCCCCACCGAGGGGCTGTGCTGAATGTACCCTGTGTCCCCCGGGGGGGGACTGTCCCGGGGGGCTGTGTGTGTGTGTGTGTGTGTGTTTGTGCACGGGCTGGCAGGGGTTTGCAGGGCAGGGGAGCTGTTGGACCCCCCAGCCTTGTGCTACCCCCCCTTGCCCCCCACGCCCACGGCCCCTGTGCCTTCCCTGCATCCCCTGTGCCCCTGCCATGGCTCCAGAGGGTTCCAGCCTCTGGCTGCCCCGAGCCACAGTGCCAAGCCCTGCCCGGGCCGGGGAGCATGGGCAGCACCGAGAGCCCCTCTGTGCCATGGGGCACCGTGTGAGGCACTAGGGATGGGAGGAGTGGGATGGGAGAGCTGCACCTGGGAACGGCTGGGACGTGGGGTCCCAGAGGGCCAGTGTGGGTGCCCGGCCCAGTGACACGGCCGGGGTTAGAGGGTGTGAGGTGGCAGTGGCATCACGTTGCTTTTGTTTCCCATTTCTTGCCAGCTGGGGTGACAGCAGGCTGGGCAGGCCATCGCTGGGTTCACTGGTGCTAACTGGTGCTAACTGGAAGCCTCGGAAACCCTTTAGGAGGAGGGTGCAGAGCATGGCTGGGGCTGGGCAGTGGGCTGGGCCCCTGCCACCTGCACGGCTCCTCCACTGCCGCCGCGGCAGCCCCGGTGGTGTGTGCTGGTCGTGCTGGGGCAGCCCCGGCGTGGGGCGGCTCTGGGGTGGGGTGTCTTTTCCTCAGGGAAGGTGGGGGCAGCAGCCAGGGGTGCCAGGCTCTCCGGGGGCTCACCGCTGCAGGCATCAAGCAGTGTCACCGCAGCCCCCGAGCGGTGCCCAGGTGGTGACAGCTCTTCCCTGGGTCCGGCTCACAGAGGGTCTGGGGATGGGCCATTTGGGGACTGTGTGCCAGCACGGGGCGGCTCCTCTGGGCTCCCCGTGCCCCTGCCCCTGTCCACCCCAGGGCAGAGACGCCATTTGGGCATGCCCTTCACGCCGGGGTTTGTGTGGGGACCTCAGGGCCACGCTGGTGGGTCAGAGGGACACTTTTCTATGCACTCAAGCCACGGTACCCTCAGCCCTGGGCTGCTCTGGGCACAGGAGTCTGGCCACGTGTGGGGTTCGGGGGGACCCCTCAGTCTCACTCCTGCCCCAGGCCACCCCCCTGCCCCCCCCCAGCCTGTGCCACAGCGGCAGCCAAACCCAGCGCCGGGTCCCCGTGACAGGGGACACGACCGGGGGCCAGGATGGGCACAGCTCCAGGGGTGCTCGAGCTCCCACTGGGGATGGCGGGGTTCTGGTCCCTGGGGGTGTCACCCAGGGGTGGCAGCAGGGCTGCTCCAGCTTCAGGGAGTGAGAGAAGTTCGTTCTGGCAGGGGCTGCCGCGGGGTCTCAGCCACATCCCCGAACCCCCCGGCGCTGGGACCCGGCGGCTGCTGTCACGTACTGTAAATACTCTGTGTGCCACCTTCTTCTCTGGGACCCTCGGCGCGGGCGGGGGCGAGCGGGAGGCCGGGGTCCGTCCCGAGACTTTTTTGTATACCACAAACTTTTTGTATATTTTTAATTTTGCTGCAACATGAGATATTAAATTCATTTCAATAAGCCCTGCCTGTGGGATCCTGTCCTTGTCGGCGCCTCCAGCTCACAGCTGGGGCTCCAAAGCAGGGCAGGATGGCTCCTCTCTGTCCCGGACTGCTCGAGGACATCATTAGCAGAGCAGGATGGCTGTAGCAGCGCTGCCTGCCTGGCGTCGGTGGCCCTGGCCGGTGCCAGTGTCCCTGGCGTGGTGGCCGGCAGGGAAGGGGTGCACAGGCAGGATGCAGCACCTCGGGGAGGAAGCTGCCGGACACGGCCACTGCCGGGCCAGCCTCCTCCCTGCCCCTGCCGGAGGCCCCGATCCCCCGGCCAGCCCCCAGACTCACGGTGGGTTTAGACCCCATGGGCAGCTGTAGGGACGGAGTTCTGGATCAGCTGTGTGGGCTCCTGCCAGTGCTGCTCCCAGTGCCAGGGCCGTTCCCAGTGCCAGGACCCCGTGTGAGCAGGAGAGGATGTGGGCAGCGAGGGCTGGGAGCCCCCAGGGCTGCCCCATGAGAACGGGGTTGATGTGGGGTCATAGAGAAGCAGGACCAGCCCCAGCCCCAGGAAAGAGCCCCGCAGTGAGGGGCAGGAGGGGCTGCTCCATAGCAGAGTCCCAGAGGCACCATCAGCACCTGCTTTGGTCCCAGCATCTGCTCCAGTCTCATCTCAGCCTACTTCAGCCCTAGTCTGCCCAAATCCCAGCCGCAGCCTCGGTATAAGTGTGAACCCCAGCCCCAGTCCCAGCACCAGCACCAGCACCAGTCCAAGTCCCTGCTCCAGTTCCATCTCGGCCAATTTCAGCCCCTGCTTCTGCCCAGGTAACAGCTCAGCCCCTATCCCAGTCCTGTCCCCGTCCCAGTCCTGTCCCAGTCCCAGTGCCAGCCCAGTCCCAGTGTCAGTGCCAGCCCTGGCCAGCCCAGCCCAGCCCAGTCCAGTCCCAGCACCCCCCAGGAGAGGCAGGAACTCACATCCCAGCTATCCTGGTGGAGTTTCCGACACAGGAAAGCGCCGCGGCGCCGAGCGGGGCAGAGGGGGCGGCCGCAGCACCGCGTCCTGCCATGGACAGCGAGGCCAAGAAGGGGAAGAAGGTGCGTGGGGCTGGGGCCGGGGTCTGGGGGGGTGCCAGGAGGGTGGGAGCGGGTGACATGCACAGGTTTGAGAGGCCCCGCACCCCTCCCACAGCACGGCGGGGCGAAGTGGAGCCACGCAATTAGTGCGAAGAGCCAGCAGAGACGCGCTCAGCTGTCGCCTCCCCTCGCCTCAGGTGCTGGGTGCCACGGACCCCGTGTGCGGGGGCCAGGGTTGGGTGCCCGGTGCTGACCCGTCCCCGTGCCCGTTCCCCTGCCAGGGTTTCGTGTCGCCCATCAAGCGGCTGGTTTTCCCGAAGGCTGCGCGGAGGGCAGCGCTCCGCAGCAGCGTCTATCGGCGCCCGCTGCACTCCGTGCCCCTCTACCCCCCCGACTACCTGATCGACCCCCAGATCCTGCTGCACGACTACGTGGAGAAGGAAGTGAAGGTAAAGGGATCCCCAAAAGTGCCCGGGGTCACTGCTTGCTTGGGGTGGGGCTGAGAGCCACACAGAGAGCGGCCAGAAGGGTCCAGGTCCCCTCCCTGCCCAGGCAAACACCCAGGGAGGAGGAGGGTGCGCGGCGGTGCAGGGAGGACCCCCTAAGTGCAGGGTCTCCCTGAACCCCAGGTAGATGTGCCCTGACCTTGGGGCCATGGGTCGGGGGGAGGGTGCATGCCCCGACCTCCCCAAGCTGCCCTGGGCTTTCCCCCCGCCCGCAGTTTTTAGGTCATCTGACATGGGTGACATCGTCCCTGAACCCCTCCAGCCGGGATGAGGTGCTGCAGCTGCTGGACACGGCCAGGGTAAGAGGGGTCCCCACTCCCCAGAGGGTGGGCACCGGGTACCCCCCACTCCCGGGTGCTCCACGCGCCCCCTGCACTCTGTCCCTGCAGCAGCTGAAGGAGCTGCCGCTGCAGACGACGCCAGAGCAGGACAGCATCCTCAGCCTCTCGGCGCGCTGCCTGCTGCTCACCTGGCGCGACAACGAGGAGCTGATCCTGCGAATCCCCACACACGAGATCGCGGCGGCCTCCTACTTGCGCGACGATGCCCTGCACCTCCTCATCCTCAAAACCGGTGCGGGGGTCCGACCGGGGGCCACCAGCCGAGGCACAGCCGGCCCCGAGTGGCTGTGAGGGGCTGGAGCACAGCGGGTGATGGGTGTCAGAGTCTAGCAGGACAGCAAAATCCCGCGTTGTCCCTGTCTTGGTGTGTCACATCCTCTCTTACACAGAGTCCCGGGGGGTCTCCCCACCCACTGGGGGCTCCCACATCCCCATCCCACATTCCCATCCCACACCCCCAACCCTCTGCACACCTCTGGGCTGGTGGGACAGGGAGGCCAGGGCAGGAGCTGGGGTCAGGGCAGGGTGAGCAGCGCAGCCCCTCGCCCTGACGCCCTGCCTGTCCCCGCTTCCCCAGGCCTGGGAGTGGACCCGGTCCCCGCCGGGGCGCACCCCGAGGCGGCCCCGGCCGGCTTGCCGGAGGCGTTTCCCGCAGAGAAGCGAGCGGGAGGCTCGTGGCCGGAGGGGCGGCTCGGGGGCCCGATGGAGCGGCGGCACACGATCTGCAGCCTGGACTGGCGGGCGGCGCGGGGCGGGCAGGAGGGCCGGCAGGGCGGCAGCCTGGAGCGGCGGCGGGGCGGCAGCTGGGAGCGGCGGCAGCGCGGGCGGCCCTCGGG